>NW_027206751.1:300000-484000 GCF_032191515.1 Phaenicophaeus curvirostris
CAAACATTTGATGGTAGCCGCTTCCCTGCGGGAGATACTCTCTTTGCCAAAATCGCATTATTATCCGCAGTTAAGTTACAATTCAGTACACTGTCCTACAGCTTGCTGTTAGGAGGGAATCTGCAGCTTGCAGTGAAAGCGCTTCCACAGGGGAATCTAATGAGGGCAAACATTTGATGGTATCAGCTTCCCTGCGGGAGATATTCTCTTTGCTAAAATCGCCTTATTAGCAGCAGTTAAGTTACAATTCAGTACACTATCCTAAAGCTTGCTGTTAGGAGGGAATCTGCAGCTTGCAGTGAAAGCGCTTCCAGAGGAGAGTCTAATGAGGGCAAACATTTGGTGGCAGCAGCTACCCTGCGGGAGATACTCTCTTTGCCAAAAACGCATTATTAGGCGAAAGTAAGTTACAATTCAGTACCCTATCCTAAAGCTTGCTGTAAGGAGGGAATCTGCAGCTTGCAGAGAAAGTGCATCCAGAGGGGAGTCTAACGAGGGCAAACATTTGATGGTAGCTGCTTCCCTGCGGGAGATACTCTCTTTGCCAAAATCGCATTATTAGGCGAAAGTAAGTTACAATTCAGTACCCTATCCTAAAGCTTGCTGTTAGGAGGGAATCTACAGCTTGCAGTGAAAGCGCTTCCAGAGGGGAGTCTAATGAGGGCAAACATTTGATGGTAACAGCTTCCCTGAGGGAGATAGTCTCTTTGCCAAAATCGCCTTATTAGCCGCAGTTAAGTTACAATTCAGTACCCTATCCTAAAGCTTGCTGTTAGGAGGGAATCTGCAGCTTGCAGTGAAAGCGCTTCCAGAGGGGAGTCTAATGAGGGCAAACATTTGATGGTAGCAGCTTCCCTGCGGGAGATATTCTCTTTGCCAAAGTCGCATTATTAGGCGAAAGTAAGATACAATTCAGTACACTATCCTAAAGCTTGCTGTTAGGAGGGAATCTGCAGCTTGCAGTGAAAGCGCTTCCAGAGGGGAGTCTAATGAGGGCAAACATTTGATGGTAGCAGCTTCCCTGCGGGAGATAGTCTCTTTGCCAAAATCACCTTATTAGCCGCAGTTAAGTTATAATTCAGTACCCTATCCTAAAGCTTGCTTTTGGGAGGGAATCTGCAGCTTGCAGTGAAAGCGCTTCCAGAGGGGAGTCTAACGAGGGCAAATATTTGATGGTAGCAGCTTCCCTGCGGGAGATACTCTCTTTGCCAAAATCGCATTATTAGGCGAAAGTAAGTTACAATTCAGTACCCTATCCTAAAGCTTGCTGTTAGGAAGAAATCTGCAGCTTGCAGTGAAAGCGCGTCCAGAGGGGAGTCTAATGAGGGCAAACATTTGATGGTAGCAGCTTCCCTGCGGGAGATACTCTCTTTATCATAATCGCTTTATTAGTCGAAAGTAAGTTACAATTCAGTACCCTATCCTAAAGCTTGCTGTTAGGAGGGAATCTGCCACTTGCAGTGAAAGCACTTCCAGAGGGGAGTCTAACGAGGGCAAACATTTGATGGTAGCAGCTTCCCTGCGGGAGATGGTATCTTTGCCAGAATCGCATTATTAGGCGAAAGTAAGTTACAATTCAGTACCCTATCCTAAAGCTTGCTGTTAGGAGGGAATCTGCAGCTTGCAGTGAAAGCGCTTCCAGAGGGGAGTCTAATGAGGGCAACTATTTGATGGTAGCAGCTTCCCTGCGGGAGATATTCTCTTTGCCATAATCGCCTTATTAGCCGCAGTTAAGATACAATTCAGTACCCTATCCTAAAGCTTGCTGTTAGGAGGGAATCTGCAGCTTGCAGTGAAAGCGCTTCCAGAGGGGAGTCTAATGAGGGCAAATATTTGATGGTAGCAGCTTCCCTGCGGGAGATATTCTCTTTGCCATAATCGCCTTATTAGCCGCAGTTAAGTTACAATTCAGTACCCTATCCTAAAGCTTGCTGTTAGGAGGGAATCTGCAGCTTGCAGTGAAAGCGCTTCCAGAGGGGAGTCTAATGAGGGCAAACATTTGATGGTAGCAGCTTCCCTGCGGGAGATACTCTCTTTGCCAAAATCGCATTATTAGGCGAAAGTAAGTTACAATTCAGTACCCTATCCTAAAGCTTGCTGTTAGGAGGGAATCTGCAGCTTGCAGTGAAAGCGCTTCCAGAGGGGAGTCTAATGAGGGCAAACATTTGATGGTAGCAGCTTCCCTGCGGGAGATAGTCTCTTTGCCAAAATCGCATTATTAGGCGAAAGTAAGTTACAATTCAGTACCCTATCCTAAAGCTTGCTGTTAGGAGGGAATCTGCAGCTTGCAGTGAAAGCGCTTCCAGAGGGGAGTCTAATGAGGGCAAACATTTGATGGTAGCAGCTTCCCTGCGGGAGATACTCTCTTTGCCAAAATCGCATTACTAGGCGAAAGTAAGTTACAATTCAGTACCCTATCCTAAAGCTTGCTGTTAGGAAGGAATATGCAGCTTGCAGTGAAAGCGCTTCCAGAGGGGAGTCTAACGAGGGCAAACATTTGATGGTAGCAGCTTCCGTGTGGGAGATACTCTCTTTGCCAAAATCGCATTACTAGGCGAAAGTAAGATACAATTCAGTACCCTATCCTAAAGCTTGCTGTTAGGAGGGAATCTGCAGCTTGCAGTGAAAGCGCTTCCAGAGGGGAGTCTAATGAGGGCAAATATTTGATGGTAGCAGCTTCCCTGCGGGAGATATTCTCTTTGCCAAAATCGCCTTATTAGCCGCAGTTAAGTTACAATTCAGTACCCTATCCTAAAGCTTGCTGTTAGGAGGGAATCTGCAGCTTGCAGTGAAAGCGCTTCCAGAGGGGAGTCTAATGAGGGCAAACATTTGATGGTAGCAGCTTCCCTGCGGGAGATACTCTCTTTGCCAAAATCGCATTATTAGGCGAAAGTAAGTTACAATTCAGTACCCTATCCTAAAGCTTGCTGTTAGGAGGGAATCTGCAGCTTGCAGTGAAAGCGCTTCCAGAGGTGAGTCTAATGAGGGCAAACATTTGATGGTAGCAGCTTCCCTGCGGGAGATACTCTCTTTGCCAAAATCGCATTATTAGGCGAAAGTAAGTTACAATTCAGTACCCTATCCTAAAGCTTGCTGTTAGGAGGGAATCTGCAGCTTGCAGTGAAAGCGCTTCCAGAGGGGAGTCTAATGAGGGCAAACATTTGATGGTAGCAGCTTCCCTGCGGGAGATAGTCTCTTTGCCAAAATCGCATTATTAGCCGCAGTTAAGATACAATTCAGTACCCTATCCTAAAGCTTGCTGTTAGGAGGGAATCTGCAGCTTGCAGTGAAAGCGCTTCCAGAGTGGAGTCTAATGAGGGCAAACATTTGATGGTAGCAGCTTCCCTGTGGGAGATAATCTCTTTGCCAAATTCGCCTTATTAGCCGCAGTTAAGTTACAATTCAGTACCCTATCCTAAAGCTTGCTGTTAGGAGGGAATCTGCAGCTTGCAGTGAAAGCGCTTCAAGAGGGGAGTCTAATGAGGGCAAACATTTGATGGTAGCAGCTTCCCTGCGGGAGATACTCTCTTTGCCAAAATCGCTTTATTAGGCGAAAGTAAGTTACAATTAAGGACCCTATCCTAAAGCTTGCTGTTAGGAGGGAATCTGCAGCTTGCAGTGAAAGCGCTTCCAGAGGGGAGTCTAATGAGGGCAAACATTTGATGGTAGCAGCTTCCCTGCGGGAGATATTCTCTTTGCCAAATTCTCCTTATTAGCCGCAGTTAAGTTACAATTCAGTACCCTATCCTAAAGCTTGCTGTTAGGAGGGAATCTGCAGCTTGCAGTGAAAGCGCTTCCAGAGGGGAGTCTAATGAGGGCAAACATTTGATGGTAGCAGCTTCCCTGCGGGAGATATTCTCTTTGCCAAAATCGCATTATTAGGCGAAAGTAAGATACAATTCAGTACCATAACCTAAAGCTTGCTGTTAGGAGGGAATCTGCAGCTTGCAGTGAAAGCGCTTCCAGAGGGGAGTCTAATGAGGGCAAACATTTGGTGGCAGCAGCTTCCCTGCGAGTTATAGTCTCTTTGCCAAAATCGCATTATTAGGCGAAAGTAATTTTCAATTCAGTACCCTATCCTAAAGCTTGCTGTTAGGAGGGAATCTGCAGCTTGCAGTGAAAGCGCTTCCAGAGGAGAGTCTAATGAGGGCAAACATTTGGTGGCAGCAGCTTCCCTGCGGGAGATACTCTCTTTGCCAAAATCGCATTATTAGGCGAAAGTAAGTTACAATTCAGTACCCTATCCTAAAGCTTGCTGTAAGGAGGGAATCTGCAGCTTGCAGTGAAAGTGCTTCCAGAGGGGAGTCTAACGAGGGCAAACATTTGATGGTAGCTGCTTCCCTGCGGAAGATACTCTCTTTGCCAAAATCGCATTATTAGGCGAAAGTAAGTTACAATTCAGTACCCTATCCTAAAGCTTGCTGTTAGGAGGGAATCTACAGCTTGCAGTGAAAGCGCTTCCAGAGGGGAGTCTAATGAGGGCAAACATTTGATGGTAACAGCTTCCCTGCGGGAGATATTCTCTTTGCCAAAGTCGCATTATTAGTCGAAAGTAAGATACAATTCAGTACCCTATCCTAAAGCTTGCTGTTAGGAGGAAATCTGCAGCTTGCAGTGAAAGCGCTTCCAGAGGGGAGTCTAATGAGGGCAAACATTTGATGGTATCAGCTTCCATGCGGGAGATATTCTCTTTGCCAAAGTCGCATTATTAGGCGAAAGTATGTTACAATTCAGTACCCTATCCTAAAGCTTGCTGTTAGGAGGGAATCTGCAGCTTGCAGTGAAAGCGCTTCCAGAGGGGAGTCTAATGAGGGCAAACATTTGATGGTAGCAGCTTCCCTGCGGGAGATACTCTCTTTGCCAAAATCGCATTATTAGGCGAAAGTAAGTTACAATTCAGTACCCTATCCTAAAGCTTGCTGTTAGGAGGGAATCTGCAGCTTGCAGTGAAAGCGCTTCCAGAGGGGAGTCTAACGAGGGCAAAGATTTGATGGTAGCAGCTTCCCTACGGGAGATGGTCTCTTTGCCATAATCGCATTATTAGGCGAAAGTAAGTTACAATTCAGTACCCTATCCTAAAGGTTGCTGTTCGGAGGGAATATGCTGCTTGCAGTAAAAGCGCTTCCAGAGGGGAGTCTAATGAGGGCAAACATTTGATGTTAGCAGCTTCCCTGCGGGAGATAGTCTCTTTGCCAAAATCGCCTTATTAGCCGCAGTTAAGTTATAATTCAGTACCCTATCCTAAAGCTTGCTGTTAGGAGGGAATCTGCAGCTTGCAGTGAAAGCGCTTCCAGAGGGGAGTCTAATGAGGGCAAACATTTGATGTTAGCAGCTTCCCTGCGGGTGATACTCTCTTTCTCATAATCGCATTATTAGGCTAAAGTAAGTTACAATTCAGTACCCTATCCTAAAGCTTGCTGTTAGGAGGGAATCTGCAGCTTGCAGTGAAAGCGCTTCCAGAGGGGAGTCTAATGAGGGCAACTATTTGATGGTAGCAGCTTCCCTGCGGGAGATATTCTCTTTGCCAAAATCGCCTTATTAGCCGCAGTTAAGTTACAATTCAGTACCCTATCCTAAAGCTTGCTGTTAGGAGGGAATCTGCAGCTTGCAGTGAAAGCGCTTCCAGAGGGGAGTCTAATGAGGGCAACTATTTGATGGTAGCAGCTTCCCTGCGGGAGATACTCTCTTTGCCAAAATCGCATTATTAGGCGAAAGTAAGTTACAATTCAGTACCCTATCCTAAAGCTTGCTGTTAGGAGGGAATCTGCAGCTTGCAGTGAAAGCGCTTCCAGAGGGGAGTCTAATGAGGGCAAACATTTGATGGTAGCAGCTTCCCTGCGGGAGATAGTCTCTTTGCCAAAATCGCATTATTAGGCGAAAGTAAGTTACAATTCAGTACCCTATCCTAAAGCTTGCTGTTAGGAGGGAATCTGCAGCTTGCAGTGAAAGCGCTTCCAGAGGGGAGTCTAATGAGGGCAAACATTTGATGGTAGCAGCTTCCCTGCGGGAGATACTCTCTTTGCCAAAATCGCATTATTAGGCGAAAGTAAGTTACAATTCAGTACCCTATCCTAAAGCTTGCTGTTAGGAAGGAATCTGCAGCTTGCAGTGAAAGCGCTTCCAGAGGGGAGTCTAATGAGGGCAAACATTTGATGGTAGCAGCTTCCCTGCGGGAGATACTCTCTTTGCCAAAATCGCATTATTAGGCGAAAGTAAGTTACAATTCAGTACACTATCCTATAGCTTGCTGTAAGGAGGGAATCTGCAGCTTGCAGTGAAAGTGCTTCCAGAGGGGAGTCTAATGAGGGCAAACATTTGATGGTAGCAGCTTCCCTGCGGGAGATACTCTCTTTGCCAAAATCGCATTACTAGGCGAAAGTAAGTTACAATTCAGTACCCTATCCTAAAGCTTGCTGTTAGGAGGGAATCTACAGCTTGCAGTGAAAGCGCTTCCAGAGGGGAGTCTAATGAGGGCAAACATTTGATGGTAGCAGCTTCCCTGCGGGAGATAGTCTCTTTGACAAAATCGCCTTATTAGCCGCAGTTAAGTTACAATTCAGTACCCTATCCTAAAGCTTGCTGTTAGGAGGGAATCTGCAGCTTGCAGTGAAAGCGCTTCCAGAGGGGAGTCTAATGAGGGCAAAGATTTGATGGTAGCAGCTTCCCTGCAGGAGATACTCTCTTTGCCAAAATCGCATTATTAGGCGAAAGTAAGTTACAATTCAGTACCCTATCCTAAAGCTTGCTGTTAGGAGGGAATCTGCAGCTTGCAGTGAAAGCGCTTCCAGAGGAGAGTCTAATGAGGGCAAATATTTGATGGTAGCAGCTTCCCTGCGGGAGATACTCTCTTTGCCAAAATCGCATTATTAGGCGAAAGTAAGATACAATTCAGTACCCTATCCTAAAGCTTGCTGTTAGGAGGGAATCTGCAGCTTGCAGTGAAAGCGCTTCCAGAGGGGAGTCTAATGAGGGCAAACATTTGATGGTAGCAGCTTCCCTGCGGGAGATACTCTCTTTGCCAAAATCGCATTATTAGGCGAAAGTAAGTTACAATTCAGTACCCTATCCTAAAGCTTGCTGTTAGGAGGGAATCTGCAGCTTGCAGTGAAAGCGCTTCCAGAGGTGAGTCTAATGAGGGCAAACATTTGATGGTAGCAGCTTCCCTGCGGGAGATACTCTCTTTGCCAAAATCGCATTATTAGGCGAAAGTAAGTTACAATTCAGTACCCTATCCTAAAGCTTGCTGTTAGGAGGGAATCTGCAGCTTGCAGTGAAAGCGCTTCCAGAGGGGAGTCTAATGAGGGCAAACATTTGATGGTAGCAGCTTCCCTGCGGGAGATAGTCTCTTTGCCAAAATCGCATTATTAGCCGCAGTTAAGATACAATTCAGTACCCTATCCTAAAGCTTGCTGTTAGGAGGGAATCTGCAGCTTGCAGTGAAAGCGCTTCCAGAGTGGAGTCTAATGAGGGCAAACATTTGATGGTAGCAGCTTCCCTGTGGGAGATAATCTCTTTGCCAAATTCGCCTTATTAGCCGCAGTTAAGTTACAATTCAGTACCCTATCCTAAAGCTTGCTGTTAGGAGGGAATCTGCAGCTTGCAGTGAAAGCGCTTCAAGAGGGGAGTCTAATGAGGGCAAACATTTGATGGTAGCAGCTTCCCTGCGGGAGATACTCTCTTTGCCAAAATCGCTTTATTAGGCGAAAGTAAGTTACAATTAAGGACCCTATCCTAAAGCTTGCTGTTAGGAGGGAATCTGCAGCTTGCAGTGAAAGCGCTTCCCGAGGGGAGTCTAATGAGGGCAAACATTTGATGGTAGCAGCTTCCCTGCGGGAGATATTCTCTTTGCCAAATTCTCCTTATTAGCCGCAGTTAAGTTACAATTCAGTACCCTATCCTAAAGCTTGCTGTTAGGAGGGAATCTGCAGCTTGCAGTGAAAGCGCTTCCAGAGGGGAGTCTAATGAGGGCAAACATTTGATGGTAGCAGCTTCCCTGCGGGAGATATTCTCTTTGCCAAAATCGCATTATTAGGCGAAAGTAAGATACAATTCAGTACCATAACCTAAAGCTTGCTGTTAGGAGGGAATCTGCAGCTTGCAGTGAAAGCGCTTCCAGAGGGGAGTCTAATGAGGGCAAACATTTGGTGGCAGCAGCTTCCCTGCGAGTTATAGTCTCTTTGCCAAAATCGCATTATTAGGCGAAAGTAATTTTCAATTCAGTACCCTATCCTAAAGCTTGCTGTTAGGAGGGAATCTGCAGCTTGCAGTGAAAGCGCTTCCAGAGGAGAGTCTAATGAGGGCAAACATTTGGTGGCAGCAGCTTCCCTGCGGGAGATACTCTCTTTGCCAAAATCGCATTATTAGGCGAAAGTAAGTTACAATTCAGTACCCTATCCTAAAGCTTGCTGTAAGGAGGGAATCTGCAGCTTGCAGTGAAAGTGCTTCCAGAGGGGAGTCTAACGAGGGCAAACATTTGATGGTAGCTGCTTCCCTGCGGAAGATACTCTCTTTGCCAAAATCGCATTACTAGGCGAAAGTAAGTTACAATTCAGTACCCTATCCTAAAGCTTGCTGTTAGGAGGGAATCTACAGCTTGCAGTGAAAGCGCTTCCAGAGGGGAGTCTAATGAGGGCAAACATTTGATGGTAACAGCTTCCCTGCGGGAGATATTCTCTTTGCCAAAGTCGCATTATTAGTCGAAAGTAAGATACAATTCAGTACCCTATCCTAAAGCTTGCTGTTAGGAGGAAATCTGCAGCTTGCAGTGAAAGCGCTTCCAGAGGGGAGTCTAATGAGGGCAAACATTTGATGGTATCAGCTTCCATGCGGGAGATATTCTCTTTGCCAAAGTCGCATTATTAGGCGAAAGTATGTTACAATTCAGTACCCTATCCTAAAGCTTGCTGTTAGGAGGGAATCTGCAGCTTGCAGTGAAAGCGCTTCCAGAGGGGAGTCTAATGAGGGCAAACATTTGATGGTAGCAGCTTCCCTGCGGGAGATACTCTCTTTGCCAAAATCGCATTATTAGGCGAAAGTAAGTTACAATTCAGTACCCTATCCTAAAGCTTGCTGTTAGGAGGGAATCTGCAGCTTGCAGTGAAAGCGCTTCCAGAGGGGAGTCTAACGAGGGCAAAGATTTGATGGTAGCAGCTTCCCTACGGGAGATGGTCTCTTTGCCATAATCGCATTATTAGGCGAAAGTAAGTTACAATTCAGTACCCTATCCTAAAGGTTGCTGTTCGGAGGGAATATGCTGCTTGCAGTAAAAGCGCTTCCAGAGGGGAGTCTAATGAGGGCAAACATTTGATGTTAGCAGCTTCCCTGCGGGAGATAGTCTCTTTGCCAAAATCGCCTTATTAGCCGCAGTTAAGTTATAATTCAGTACCCTATCCTAAAGCTTGCTGTTAGGAGGGAATCTGCAGCTTGCAGTGAAAGCGCTTCCAGAGGGGAGTCTAATGAGGGCAAACATTTGATGTTAGCAGCTTCCCTGCGGGTGATACTCTCTTTCTCATAATCGCATTATTAGGCTAAAGTAAGTTACAATTCAGTACCCTATCCTAAAGCTTGCTGTTAGGAGGGAATCTGCAGCTTGCAGTGAAAGCGCTTCCAGAGGGGAGTCTAATGAGGGCAACTATTTGATGGTAGCAGCTTCCCTGCGGGAGATATTCTCTTTGCCAAAATCGCCTTATTAGCCGCAGTTAAGTTACAATTCAGTACCCTATCCTAAAGCTTGCTGTTAGGAGGGAATCTGCAGCTTGCAGTGAAAGCGCTTCCAGAGGGGAGTCTAATGAGGGCAACTATTTGATGGTAGCAGCTTCCCTGCGGGAGATACTCTCTTTGCCAAAATCGCATTATTAGGCGAAAGTAAGTTACAATTCAGTACCCTATCCTAAAGCTTGCTGTTAGGAGGGAATCTGCAGCTTGCAGTGAAAGCGCTTCCAGAGGGGAGTCTAATGAGGGCAAACATTTGATGGTAGCAGCTTCCCTGCGGGAGATAGTCTCTTTGCCAAAATCGCATTATTAGGCGAAAGTAAGTTACAATTCAGTACCCTATCCTAAAGCTTGCTGTTAGGAGGGAATCTGCAGCTTGCAGTGAAAGCGCTTCCAGAGGGGAGTCTAATGAGGGCAAACATTTGATGGTAGCAGCTTCCCTGCGGGAGATACTCTCTTTGCCAAAATCGCATTATTAGGCGAAAGTAAGTTACAATTCAGTACCCTATCCTAAAGCTTGCTGTTAGGAAGGAATCTGCAGCTTGCAGTGAAAGCGCTTCCAGAGGGGAGTCTAATGAGGGCAAACATTTGATGGTAGCAGCTTCCCTGCGGGAGATACTCTCTTTGCCAAAATCGCATTATTAGGCGAAAGTAAGTTACAATTCAGTACACTATCCTATAGCTTGCTGTAAGGAGGGAATCTGCAGCTTGCAGTGAAAGTGCTTCCAGAGGGGAGTCTAACGAGGGCAAACATTTGATGGTAGCAGCTTCCCTGCGGGAGATACTCTCTTTGCCAAAATCGCATTACTAGGCGAAAGTAAGTTACAATTCAGTACCCTATCCTAAAGCTTGCTGTTAGGAGGGAATCTACAGCTTGCAGTGAAAGCGCTTCGAGAGGGGAGTCTAATGAGGGCAAACATTTGATGGTAGCAGCTTCCCTGCGGGAGATAGTCTCTTTGACAAAATCGCCTTATTAGCCCCAGTTAAGTTACAATTCAGTACCCTATCCTAAAGCTTGCTGTTAGGAGGGAATCTGCAGCTTGCAGTGAAAGCGCTTCCAGAGGGGAGTCTAATGAGGGCAAAGATTTGATGGTAGCAGCTTCCCTGCAGGAGATACTCTCTTTGCCAAAATCGCATTATTAGGCGAAAGTAAGTTACAATTCAGTACCCTATCCTAAAGCTTGCTGTTAGGAGGGAATCTGCAGCTTGCAGTGAAAGCGCTTCCAGAGGAGAGTCTAATGAGGGCAAATATTTGATGGTAGCAGCTTCCCTGCGGGAGATACTCTCTTTGCCAAAATCGCATTATTAGGCGAAAGTAAGATACAATTCAGTACCCTATCCTAAAGCTTGCTGTTAGGAGGGAATCTGCAGCTTGCAGTGAAAGCGCTTCCAGAGGGGAGTCTAATGAGGGCAAGCATTTGATGGTAGCAGCTTCCCTGCGGGAGATATTCTCTTTGCCAAAATCGCCTTATTAGCCGCAGTTAAGTTACAATTAGGTACACTGTCCTAAAGCTTGCTGTTAGGAGGGAATCTGCAGCTTGCAGTGAAAGCGCTTCCAGAGGGGAGTCTAATGAGGGCAAACATTTGATGTTAGCAGCTTCCCTGCGGGTGATACTCTCTTTGCCATAATCGCATTATTAGGCGAAAGTAAGTTACAATTCAGGACCCTATCCTAAAGCTTGCTGTTAGGAGGGAATCTGCAGCTTGCAGTGAAAGCGCTTCCAGAGGGGAGTCTAAGGAGGGCAAACATTTGATGGTAGCAGCTTCCCTGCGGGAGATACTCTCTTTGCCAAAATCGCATTATTAGGCGAAAGTAAGTTACAATTCAGTACACTATCCTAAAGCTTGCTGTAAGGAGGGAATCTGCAGCTTGCAGTGAAAGTGCTTCCAGAGGGGAGTCTAACGAGGGCAAACATTTGATGGTAGCAGCTTCCCTGCGGGAGATACTCTCTTTGCCAAAATCGCATTACTAGGCGAAAGTAAGTTACAATTCAGTACCCTATCCTAAAGCTTGCTGTTAGGAGGGAATCTACAGCTTGCAGTGAAAGCGCTTCCAGAGGGGAGTCTAATGAGGGCAAACATTTGATGGTAGCAGCTTCCCTGCGGGAGATAGTCTCTTTGACAAAATCGCCTTATTAGCCGCAGTTAAGTTACAATTCAGTACCCTATCCTAAAGCTTGCTGTTAGGAGGGAATCTGCAGCTTGCAGTGAAAGCGCTTCCAGAGGGGAGTCTAACGAGGGCAAACATTTGATGGTAGCAGCTTCCCTGCGGGAGATACTCTCTTTGCCAAAATCGCATTACTAGGCGAAAGTAAGTTACAATTCAGTACCCTATCCTAAAGCTTGCTGTTAGGAGGGAATCTACAGCTTGCAGTGAAAGCGCTTCCAGAGGGGAGTCTAATGAGGGCAAACATTTGATGGTAGCAGCTTCCCTGCGGGAGATATTCTCTTTGCCAAAATCGCCTTATTAGCCCCAGTTAAGTTACAATTCAGTACCCTATCCTAAAGCTTGCTGTTAGGAGGGAATCTGCAGCTTGCAGTGAAAGCGCTTCCAGAGGGGAGTCTAATGAGGGCAAAGATTTGATGGTAGCAGCTTCCCTGCAGGAGATACTCTCTTTGCCAAAATCGCATTATTAGGCGAAAGTAAGTTACAATTCAGTACCCTATCCTAAAGCTTGCTGTTAGGAGGGAATCTGCAGCTTGCAGTGAAAGCGCTTCCAGAGGAGAGTCTAATGAGGGCAAATATTTGATGGTAGCAGCTTCCCTGCGGGAGATACTCTCTTTGCCAAAATCGCATTATTAGGCGAAAGTAAGATACAATTCAGTACCCTATCCTAAAGCTTGCTGTTAGGAGGGAATCTGCAGCTTGCAGTGAAAGCGCTTCCAGAGGGGAGTCTAATGAGGGCAAGCATTTGATGGTAGCAGCTTCCCTGCGGGAGATATTCTCTTTGCCAAAATCGCCTTATTAGCCGCAGTTAAGTTACAATTAGGTACACTGTCCTAAAGCTTGCTGTTAGGAGGGAATCTGCAGCTTGCAGTGAAAGCGCTTCCAGAGGGGAGTCTAATGAGGGCAAACATTTGATGTTAGCAGCTTCCCTGCGGGTGATACTCTCTTTGCCATAATCGCATTATTAGGCGAAAGTAAGTTACAATTCAGGACCCTATCCTAAAGCTTGCTGTTAGGAGGGAATCTGCAGCTTGCAGTGAAAGCGCTTCCAGAGGGGAGTCTAAGGAGGGCAAACATTTGATGGTAGCAGCTTCCCTGCGGGAGATACTCTCTTTGCCAAAATCGCATTATTAGGCGAAAGTAAGTTACAATTCAGTACCCTATCCTAAAGCTTGCTGTTAGGAGGGAATCTGCAGCTTGCAGTGAAAGTGCTTCCAGAGGGGAGTCTAATGAGGGCAAACATTTGATGGTAGCAGCTTCCCTGCGGGAGATACTCTCTTTGCCAAAATCACATTATTAGGCGAAAGTAAGTTACAATTCAGTACCCTATCATAAAGCTTACTGTTAGGAGGGAATCTGCAGCTTGCAGTGAAAGCGCTTCCAGAGGGTAGTCTAATGAGGGCAAACATTTGATGGTAGCAGCTTCCCTGCGGGAGATAGTCTCTTTGCCAAAATCGCCTTATTAGCCGCAGTTAAGTTACAATTCAGTACCCTATCCTAAAGCTTGCTGTTAGGAGGGAATCTGCAGCTTGCAGTGAAAGCGCTTCCAGAGGGGAGTCTAATGAGGGCAAACGTTTGATGGTAACAGCTTCTCTGCGGGAGATAGTCTCTTTGCCAAAATCGCATTCTTAGGCGAAAGTAAGTTGCAATTCAGTACCCTATCCTAAAGCTTGCTGTTAGGAGGGAATCTGCAGCTTGCAGTGAAAGCGCTTCCAGAGGGGAGTCTAATGAGGGCAAAGATTTGATGGTAGCAGCTTCCCTGCAGGAGATACTCTCTTTGCCAAAATCGCATTATTAGGCGAAAGTAAGTTACAATTCAGTACCCTATCCTAAAGCTTGCTGTTAGGAGGGAATCTGCAGCTTGCAGTGAAAGCGCTTCCAGAGGAGAGTCTAATGAGGGCAAATATTTGATGGTAGCAGCTTCCCTGCGGGAGATACTCTCTTTGCCAAAATCGCATTATTAGGCGAAAGTAAGTTACAATTCAGTACCCTATCCTAAAGCTTGCTGTTAGGAGGGAATCTGCAGCTTGCAGTGAAAGCGCTTCCAGAGGGGAGTCTAATGAGGGCAAAGATTTGATGGTAGCAGCTTCCCTGCGGGAGATATTCTCTTTGCCAAAATCGCCTTATTAGCCGCAGTTAAGTTACAATTCAGTACACTGTCCTAAAGCTTGTTGTTAGGAGGGAATCTGCAGCTTGCAGTGAAAGCGCTTCCAGAGGGGAGTCTAATGAGGGCAAACATTTGATGGTAGCAGCTTCCCTGCGGGTGATACTCTCTTTGCCATAATCGCATTATTAGGCGAAAGTAAGTTACAATTCAGGACCCTATCCTAAAGCTTGCTGTTAGGAGGGAATCTGCAGCTTGCAGTGAAAGCGCTTCCAGAGGGGAGTCTAATGAGGGCAGAGATTTGATGGTAGCAGCTTCCCTGCGGGAGATATTCTCTTTGCCATAATCGCCTTATTAGCCGCAGTTAAGTTACAATTCAGTACCCTATCCTAAAGCTTGCTGTTAGGAGGGAATCTGCAGCTTGCAGTGAAAGCGCTTCCAGAGGGGAGTCTAATGAGGGCAAACATTTGATGGTAGCAGCTTCCCTGCGGGAGATATTCTCTTTGCCATAATCGCCTTATTAGCCGCAGTTAAGTTACAATTCAGTACCCTATCCTAAAGCTTGCTGTAAGGAGGGAATCTGCAGCTTGCAGTGAAAGTGCTTCCAGAGGGGAGTCTAACGAGGGAAACATTTGATGGTAGCAGCTTCCCTGCGGGAGATACTCTCTTTGCCAAAATCGCATTACTAGGCGAAAGTAAGTTACAATTCAGTACCCTATCCTAAAGCTTGCTGTTAGGAGGGAATCTACAGCTTGCAGTGAAAGCGCTTCCAGAGGGGAGTCTAATGAGGGCAAACATTTGATGGTAGCAGCTTCCCTGCGGGAGATAGTCTCTTTGCCAAAATCGCCTTATTAGCCGCAGTTAAGTTACAATTCAGTACCCTATCCTAAAGCTTGCTGTTAGGAGGGAATCTGCAGCTTGCAGTGAAAGCGCTTCCAGAGGGGAGTATAACGAGGGCAAACATTTGATGGTAGCAGCTTCCCTGCGGGAGATACTCTCTTTGCCAAAATCGCATTATTAGGCGAAAGTAAGTTACAATTCAGTACCCTATCCTAAAGCTTGCTGTTAGGAGGGAATCTGCAGCTTGCAGTGAAAGCGCTTCCAGAGGGGAGTCTAATGAAAGCAAACATTTGATGGTAACAGCTTCCCTGCGGGAGATATTCTCTTTGCTAAAATCGCCTTATTAGCCGCAGTTAAGTTACAATTCAGTACCCTATCCTAAAGCTTGCTGTTAGGAGGGAATCTGCAGCTTGCAGTGAAAGCGCTGCCAGAGGGGAGTCTAATGAGGGCAAGCATTTGATGGTAGCAGCTTCCCTGCGGGAGATACTCTCTTTGCCAAAATCGCATTATTAGGCGAAAGTAAGTTACGATTCAGTACCCTATCCTAAAGCTTGCTGTTAGGAGGGAATCTGCAGCTTGCAGTGAATGCGCTTCCAGAGGGGAGTCTAATGAGGGCACACATTTGATGGTAGCAGCTTCCCTGCGGGAGATATTCTCTTTGCCAAATTCTCCTTATTAGCCGCAGTTAAGTTACAATTCAGTACCCTATCCTAAAGCTTGCTGTTAGGAGGAAATCTGCAGCTTGCAGTGAATGCGCTTCCAGAGGGTAGTCTAACGAGGGCAAACATTTGATGGTAACAGCTTCCCTGCTAATTATAGTCTCTTTGCCAAAATCGCATTATTAGGCGAAAGTAAGTTACAATTCAGTACCTTATCCTAAAGCTTGCTGTTAGGAGGGAATCTGCAGCTTGCAGTGAAAGCGCTTCCAGAGGGGAGTCTAATGAGGGCAAAGATTTGATGGTAGCAGCTTCCCTGCGAGTTATACTCTCTTTGCCAAAATCGCATTATTAGGCGAAAGTAAGTTACAATTCAGTACCCTATCCTAAAGCTTGCTGTTAGGAGGGAATCTGCAGCTTGCAGTGAAAGCGCTTCCAGAGGGGAGTCTAATGAGGGCAAACATTTGATGGTAGCAGCTTCCCTGCGGGAGATACTCTCTTTGCCAAAATCGCATTATTAGGCGAAAGTAAGTTACAATTCAGTACCCTATCCTAAAGCTTGCTGTTAGGAAGAAATCTGCAGCTTGCAGTGAAAGCGCTTCCAGAGGGGAGTCTAATGAGGACAAACATTTGATGGTAGCAGCTTCCCTGCGGGAGATACTCTCTTTGCCAAAATCGCATTATTAGGCGAAACTAAGTTACAATTCAGTACCCTATCCTAAAGCTTGCTGTTAGGAGGGAATCTGCAGCTTGCAGTGAAAGCGCTTCCAGAGGGGAGTCTAACGAGGGCAAACATTTGATGGTAGCAGCTTCCCTGCGGGAGATACTCTCTTTGCCAAAATCGCATTATTAGGCGAAAGTAAGTTACAATTCAGTACCCTATCCTAAAGCTTGCTGTTAGGAGGGAATCTGCAGCTTGCAGTGAAAGCGCTTCCCGAGGGGAGTCTAATGAGGGCAAACATTTGATGGTAGCAGCTTCCCTGAGGGAGATAGTCTCTTTGCCAAAATCTCCTTATTAGCAGCAGTTAAGTTACAATTCAGTACCCTATCCTAAAGCTTGCTGTTAGGAGGGAATCTGCAGCTTGCAGTGAAAGCGCTTCCAGAGGAGAGTCTAATGAGGGCAAAGATTTGATGGTAGCAGCTTCCCTGCGGGAGATACTCTCTTTGCCAAAATCGCATTATTAGGCGAAAGTAAGTTACAATTCAGTACCCTATCCTAAAGCTTGCTGTTAGGAGGGAATCTGCAGCTTGCAGTGAATCGCTTCCAGAGGGGAGTCTAATGAGGGCAAGCATTTGATGGTAGCAGCTTCCCTGCGGGAGATATTCTCTTTGCCAAAATCGCCTTATTAGCCGCAGTTAAGTTACAATTCAGTACACTGTCCTACAGCTTGCTGTTAAGAGGGAATCTGCAGCTTGCAGTGAAAGCGCTTCCAGACGGGAGTCTAATGAGGGCAAACATTTGATGTTAGCAGCTTCCCTGCGGGTGATACTCTCTTTGCCAAAATCGCATTATTATGCGAAAGTAAGTTACAATTCAGTACCCTATCCTAAAGCTTGCTGTTAGGAGGGAATCTGCAGCTTGCAGTGAAAGCGCTTCCAGAGGGGAGTCTAATGAGGGCAAACATTAGATGGTAGCAGCTTCCCTGCGGGAGATATTCTCTTTGCCAAAATCGCATTATTAGGCGAAAGTAAGTTACAATTCAGTACCCTATCCTAAAGCTTGCTGTTAGGTGGGAATCTGTCGCTTGCAGTGAAAGCGCTTCCAGAGGGGAGTGTAATGAGGGCAAACATTTTATGGTAGCAGCTTCCCTGCGGGAGATATTCTCTTTGCCATAATCGCCTTATTAGCCGCAGTTAAGTTACAATTCAGTACACTGTCCTAAAGCTTGCTGTTAGGAGGGAATCTGCAGCTTGCAGTGAAAGCGCTTCCAGAGGGGAGTCTAATGAGGGCAAACATTTGATGGTAGCAGCTTCCCTGCGGGAGATACTCTCTTTCCCAGAATCGCATTGTTATGCGAAAGTAAGATACAATTCAGTACCCTATCCTAAAGCTTGCTGTTAGGAGGGAAACTGCAGCTTGCAGTGAAAGCACTTCCAGAGGGAAGTCTAACGAGGGCAAACATTTGATGGTAGCAGCTTCCCTGCGGGAGATACTCTCTTTGCCACAATCGCATTATTAGGCGAAAGTAAGTTACAATTCAGTACCCTATCCTAAAGCTTGCTGTTAGGAGGGAATCTGCAGCTTGCAGTGAAAGCGCTTCCAGAGGGGAGTCTAATGAGGGCAAACATTTGATGGTAGCAGCTTCCCTGCGGGAGATACTCTCTTTGCCACAATCGCCTTATGAGCCGCAGTTATCTTACAATTCAGTACCCTATCCTAAAGCTTGCTGTTAGGTGGGAATCTGCCGCTTGCAGTGAAAGCGCTTCCAGAAGGGAGTCTAATGAGGGCAAACATTTGATGGTAACAGCTTCCCTGCGGGAGATATTCTCTTGTCCAAAATCGCCTTATTATGCAAAAGTAAGATACAATTCAGTACCCTATCCTAAAGCTTGCTGTTAGGAGGGAATCTGCAGCTTGCAGTGAAAGCGCTTCCAGAGGGGAGTGTAATGAGGGCAAACATTTGATGGTAGCAGCTTCCCTGCGGGAGATAGTCTCTTTGCCAAAATCGCATTATTAGGCGAAAGTAAGTTACAATTCAGTACCCTATCCTAAAGCTTGCTGTTAGGTGGGAATCTGCAGCTTGCAGTGAAAGCGCTTCCAGAGGGGAGTCTAATGAGGGCAAACATTTGATGGTAGCAGCTTCCCTGCGGGAGATATTCTCTTTGCCATAATCGCCTTATTAGACGCAGATATGTTACAATTCAGTACACTGTCCTAAAGCTTGCTGTTAGGAGGGAATCTGCAGCTTGCAGTGAAAGCGCTTCCAGAGGGGAGTCTAATGAGGGCAAACATTTGATGGTAACAGCTTCCCTGCGGGAGATACTCTCTTTGCCAAAATCGCCTTATGAGCCGCAGTTAAGTTACAATTCAGTACCCTATCCTAAAGCTTGCTGTTAGGAGGGAATCTGCAACTTGCAATGAAACCGCTTCCAGAGGGGAGTCTAATAAGGGCAAATATTTGATGGTAGCAGCTTCCCTGCGGGAGATACTCTCTTTGCTAATATCGCTTTATTAGGCGAAAGTAAGATACAATTCAGTACCCTATCCTAAAGCTTGTTGTTAGGAGGGAATCTGCAGCTTGCAGTGAAAGCGCTTCCAGAGGGGAGTCTAACGAGGGCAAACATTTGATGGTAGCAGCTTCCCTGCGGGAGATACTCTCGTTCACAAAATCGCATTATTAGGCGAAAGTAAGTTACAATTCAGTACCCTATCCTAAAGCTTGCTGTTAGGAGGGAATCTGCAGCTTGGAGTGAAAGCGCTTCCAGAGGGGAGTCTAATGAGGGCAAACATTTGATGGTAGCAGCTTCCCTGCGGGAGATAGTCTCTTTGCCAAAATCGCCTTATTAACCGCAGTTAAGTTACAATTCAGTACCCTATCCTAAAGCTTGCTGTTAGGAGGGAATCTGCAGCTTGCAGTGAAAGCGCTTCCAGAGGGGAGTGTAATGAGGGCAAACATTTGATGGTAACAGCTTCCCTGCGGGAGATATTCTCTTTGCCAAAATCGCCTTATTAGACGCAGTTAAGTTACAATTCAGTACCCTGTCCTACAGCTTGCTGTTAGGTGCGAATCTGCCGCTTGCAGTGAAAGCGCTTCCAGAGGGGAGTCTAATGAGGGCAAACATTTCATGGTAGCAGCTTCCCTGCGGGAGATACTCTCTTTGCCAAAATCGCTTTATTAGGCAAAAGTAAGTTACAATTCAGTACCCTATCCTAAAGCTTGCTGTTAGGAGGGAATCTGCAGCTTGCAGTGAAAGCGCTTCCAGAGGGGAGTCTAATGAGGGCAAATATTTGATGGTAGCAGCTTCCCTGCGGGAGATAGTCTCTTTGCCAAAATCGCATTATGAGCCGCAGTTAAGTTACAGTTCAGTACCCTATCCTAAAGCTTGCTGTTAGGAGGGAATCTGCAGCTTGCAGTGAAAGCGCTTCCAGAGGGGAGTCTAATGAGGGCAAACATTTGATGGTAGCAGCTTCCCTGCGGGAGATAGTCTCTTTGCCAAAATCGCATTATTAGGCGAAAATAAGCTACAATTCAGTACCCTATCCTAAAGCTTGCTGTTAGGAGGGAATCTGCAGCTTGCAGTGAAAGCGCTTCCAGAGGGGAGTCTAATGAGGGCAAACATTTGATGGTAGCAGCTTCACTGCGGGAGATACTCTCTTTGCCAAAATCGCCTTATTAGCCGCAGTTAAGTTACAATTCAGTACCCTATCCTAAAGCTTGCTGTTAGGAGGGAATCTGCAGCTTGCAGTGAAAGCGCTTCCAGAGGGGAGTGTAATGAGGGCAAACATTTGATGGTAGCAGCTTCCCTGCGGGAGATACTCTCTTTGCCAAAATCGCATTATTAGGCGAAAGTAAGTTACAATTCAGTACCCTATCCTAAAGCTTGCTGTTAGGGGGGAATCTGCAGCTTGCAGTGAAAGCGCTTCCAGAGGGGAGTCTAATGAGGGCAAATATTTGATGGTAGCAGCTTCCCTGCGGGAGATATTCTCTTTGAGAAAATCGCCTTATGAGCTGCAGTTAAGTTACAATTCAGTACCCTATCCTAAAGCTTGCTGTTAGGAGGGAATCTGAAGCTTGCAGTGAAAGCGCTTCCAGAGGGGAGTCTAATGAGGGCAAACATTTGATGGTAGCAGCTTCCCTGCGGGAGATACTCTCTTTGCCATAATCGCTTTATTAGGCGAAAGTAAGTTACAATTCAGTACCCTATCCTAAAGCTTGCTGTTAGGAGGGAATCTGCAGCTTGCAGTGAAAGCGCTTCCAGAGGGGAGTCTAATGAGGGCAAATATTTGATAGTAGCAGCTTCCCTGCGGGAGATATTCTCTTTGCCAAAATCGCCTTATTAGACGCAGTTAAGTTACAATTCAGTACCCTGTCCTACAGCTTGCTGTTAGGGGGGAATCTGCTGCTTGCAGTTAAAGCGCTTCCAGAGGGGAGTCTAATGAGGGCAAACATTTGATGGTAGCAGCTTCCCTGCGGGAGATATTCTCTTTGCCATAATCGCCTTATTAGACGCAGTTAAGTTACAATTCAGTACCCTATCCTAAAGCTTGCTGTTAGGAGGGAATCTGCAGCTTGCAGTGAAAGTGCTTCCAGAGGGGAGTCTAATGAGGGCAAACATTTGATGGTAACAGCTTCCCTGCGGGAGATATTCTCTTGTCCAAAATCGCCTTATTAGGCGAAAGTAAGTTACAATTCAGTACCCTATCCTAAAGCTTGCTGTTAGGAGGGAATCTGCAGCTTGCAGTGAAAGCGCTTCCAGAGGGGAGTCTAATGAGGGCAAACATTTGATGGTAGCAGCTTCCCTGCGGGAGATACTCTCTTTTCCAAAATCGCCTTATTAGGCGAAAGTAAGTTACAATTCAGTACCCTATCCTAAAGCTTGCTGTTAGGAGGGAATCTGCAGCTTGCAGTGAAAGCGCTTCCAGAGGGGAGTCTAATGAGGGCAAACATTTGATGGTAGCAGCTTCCCTGCGGGAGATACTCTCTTTGCCAAAATCGCATTATTAGGCGAAAGTAAGTTACAATTCAGTACCCTATCCTAAATCTTGCTGTTAGGTGGGAATCTGCCGCTTGCAGTGAAAGCGCTTCCAGAGGGGAGTGTAATGAGGGCAAATATTTGATGGTAGCAGCTTCCCTGCGGGAGATATTTTCTTTGCCAAAATCGCCTTATTAGCCGCAGTTAAGTTACAATTCAGTAACCTGTCCTACAGCTTGCTGTTAGGAGGGAATCTGCAGCTTGAAGTGAAAGCGCTTCCAGAGGGGAGTCTAATGAGGGCAAACATTTGATGGTAGCAGCTTCCCTGCGGGAGATATTCTCTTTGCCAAAATCGCCTTATTAGACGCAGTTATGTTACAATTCAATACACTGTCCTAAAACTTGCTGTTAGGAGGGAATCTGCAGCTTGCAGTGAAAGCGCTTCCAGAGGGGAGTCTAATGAGGGCAAACATTTGATGGTAGCAGCTTCCCTGCGGGAGATATTCTCTTTGCAAAAACCGCATTATTAGGCGAAAGTAAGTTACAATTCAGTACCCTATCCTAAAGCTTGCTGTTAGGAGGGAATCTGCAGCTTGCAGTGAAAGCGATTGCAGAGGGGAGTCTAATGAGGGCAAATATTTGATAGTAGCAGCTTCCCTGCGGGAGATATTCTCTTTGCCAAAATCGCATTATGATCCGCAGTTAAGTTACAATTCAGTACCCTATCCTAAAGGTTGCTGTTAGGAGGGAATCTGCAGCTTGCAGTGAAAGCGCTTCCAGAGGGGAGTCTAATGAGGGCAAACATTTGATGGTAGCAGCTTCCCTGCGGGAGATATTCTCTTTGCCAAAATCGCATTATTAGGCGAAAGTAAGTTACAATTCAGTACCCTATCCTAAAGCTTGCTGTTAGGTGGGAATCTGCCGCTTGCAGTGAAAGCGCTTCCAGAGGGGAGTGTAATGAGGGCAAACATTTTATGGTAGCAGCTTCCCTGCGGGAGATATTCTCTTTGCTATAATCGCCTTATTAGACGCAGTTAAGTTACAATTCAGTACCCTGTCCTACAGCTTGCTGTTAGGGGGGAATCTGCTGCTTGCAGTTAAAGCGCTTCCAGAGGGGAGTCTAATGAGGGCAAACATTTGATGGTAACAGCTTCCCTGCGGGAGATATTCTCTTGTCCAAAATCGCCTTATTAGGCGAAAGTAAGTTACAATTCAGTACCCTATCCTAAAGCTTGCTGTTAGGAGGGAATCTGCAGCTTGCAGTGAAAGCGCTTCCAGAGGGGAGTCTAATGAGGGCAAACATTTGATGGTAGCAGCTTCCCTGCGGGAGATACTCTCTTTGCCAAAATCGCCTTATTAGGCAAAAGTAAGTTACAATTCAGTACCCTATCCTAAAGCTTGCTGTTAGGAGGGAATCTGCAGCTTGCAGTGAAAGCGCTTCCAGAGGGGAGTCTAATGAGGGCAAACATTTGATGGTAGCAGCTTCCCTGCGGGAGATACTCTCTTTGCCACAATCGCATTATTAGGCGAAAGTAAGTTACAATTCAGTACCCTATCCTAAAGCTTGCTGTTAGGAGGGAATCTGCAGCTTGCAGTGAAAGCGCTTCCAGAAGGGAGTCTAATGAGGGCAAACATTTGATGGTAACAGCTTCCCTGCGGGAGATATTCTCTTTGCCAAAATCGCGTTATTAGGCGAAAGTAAGTTACAATTCAGTACCCTATCCTAAAGCTTGCTGTTAGGAGGGAATCTGCCGCTTGCAGTGAAAGCGCTTTCAGAGGGGATTGTATTGAGGGCAAACATTTGATGGTAGCAGCTTCCCTGCGGGAGATATTCTCTTTGCCAAAATCGCCTTATTAGGCGAAAGTAAGTTACAATTCAGTACCCTATCCTAAAGCTTGTTGTTAGGAGGGAATCTGCAGCTTGCAGTGAAAGCGCTTCCAGAGGGGAGTCTAATGAGGGCAAACATTTGATGGTAGCAGCTTCCCTGCGGGAGATATTCTCTTTGCCATAATCGCCTTATTAGACGCAGATATGTTACAATTCAGTACACTGTCCTACAGCTTGCTGTTAGGAGGGAATCTGCAGCTTGCAGTGAAAGCGCTTCCAGAGGGGAGTCTAAAGAGGGCAAACATTTGATGGTAACAGCTTCCCTGCGGGAGATACTCTCTTTGCCAAAATCGCCTTATGAGCCGCAGTTAAGTTACAATTCAGTACCCTATCCTAAAGCTTGCTGTTAGGAGGGAATCTGCAACTTGCAGTGAAAGCGCTTCCAGAGGGGAGTCTAATGAGGGCAAATATTGGATGGTAGCAGCTTCCCTGCGCGAGATACTCTCTTTGCTAATATCGCTTTATTAGGCGAAAGTAAGTTACAATTCAGTACCCTATCCTAAAGCTTGCTGTTAGGAGGGAATCTGCAGCTTGCAGTGAAAGCGCTTCCAGAGGGGAGTCTAACGAGGGCAAACATTTGATGGTAGCAGCTTCCCTGCGGGAGATACTCTCTTTCACACAATCGCATTATTAGGCGAAAGTAAGTTACAATTCAGTACCCTATCCTAAAGCTTGCTGTTAGGAGGGAATCTGCAGCTTGGAGTGAAAGCGCTTCCAGAGGGGAGTCTAATGAGGGCAAACATTTGATGGTAGCAGCTTCCCTGCGGGAGATACTCTCTTTGCCAAAATCGCATTATTAGCCGCAGTTAAGTTACAATTCAGTACCCTATCCTAAAGCTTGCTGTTAGGAGGGAATCTGCAGCTTGCAGTGAAAGCGCTTCCAGAGGGGAGTCTAATGAGGGCAAACATTTGATGGTAGCAGCTTCCCTGCGGGAGATACTCTCTTTGCCAAAATCGCCTTATTAGCCGCAGTTAAGTTACAATTCAGTACCCTATCCTAAAGCTTGCTGTTAGGAGGGAATCTGCTGCTTGCAGTTAAAGCGCTTCCAGAGGGGAGTCTAATGAGGGCAAACATTTGATGGTAGCAGCTTCCCTGCGGGAGATACTCTCTTTGCCAAAATCGCATTATTAGGCGAAAGTAAGTTACAATTCAGTACCCTATCCTAAAGCTTGCTGTTAGGAAGGAATCTGCAGCTTGCAGTGAAAGCGCTTCCAGAGGGGAGTCTAATGAGGGCAAACATTTGATGGTAGCAGCTTCCCTGCGGGAGATAGTCTCTTTGCCAAAATCGCCTTATTAACCGCAGTTAAGTTACAATTCAGTACCCTATCCTAAAGCTTGCTGTTAGGAGGGAATCTACAGCTTGCAGTGAAAGCGCTTCCAGAGGGGAGTCTAATGAGGGCAAACGTTTGATGGTAACAGCTTCCCTGCGGGAGATAGTCTCTTTGCCAAAATCGCATTATTAGGCGAAAGTAAGTTACAATTCAGTACCCTATCCTAAAGCTTGCTGTTAGGAGGGAATCTGCAGCTTGCAGTGAAAGCGCTTCCAGAGGGGAGTCTAATGAGGGCAAACATTTGGTGGCAGCAGCTTCCCTGCGAGTTATAGTCTCTTTGCCATAATCGCATTATTAGGCGAAAGTAAGTTACAATTCAGTACCCTATCCTAAAGCTTGCTGTTAGGAGGGAATCTGCAGCTTGCAGTGAAAGCGCTTCGAGAGGGGAGTCTAACGAGGGCAAACATTTGATGGTAGCAGCTTCCCTGCGGGAGATACTCTCTTTGCCAAAATCGCATTACTAGGCGAAAGTAAGATACAATTCAGTACCCTATCCTAAAGCTTGCTATTAGGAGGGAATCTAGAGCTTGCAGTGAAAGCGCTTCCAGAGGGGAGTCTAATGAGGGCAAACATTTGATGGTAGCAGCTTCCCTGCGGGAGGTACTCTCTTTGCCATAATCGCCTTATTAGCCGAAGTTAAGTTACAATTCAGTACCCTATCCTAATGCTTGCTGTTAGGAGGGAATCTGCAGCTTGCAGTGAAAGCGCTTCCAGAGGGGAGTCTAACGAGGGCAAACATTTGATGGTAGCAGCTTCCCTGCGGGAGATAGTCTCTTTGCCATAATCGCCTTATTAGACGCAGTTAAGTTACAATTCAGTACCCTATCCTAAATCTTGCTGTTAGGAAGGAATCTGCAGCTTGCAGTGAAAGCCCTTCCAGAGGGGAGTCTAATGAGGGCAAATATTTGATGGTAGCAGCTTCCCTGCGGGAGATACTCTCTTTGCTAAAATCGATTTATTAGGCAAAAGTAAGTTAAATTCAGTACCCTATCCTAAAACTTGCTGTTAGGAGGGAATCTGCAGCTTGCAGTGAAAGCGCTTCCAGAGGGGAGTCTAATGAGGGCAAACATTTGATGGTAGCAGCTTCCCTGCGGGAGATAGTCTCTTTGCCAAAATCGCATTATTATGCGAAAGTAAGTTACAATTCAGTACCCTATCCTAAAGCCTGCTGTTAGGAGGGAATCTGAAGCTTGCAGTGAAAACACTTCCAGAGGGGAGTCTAATGAGAGCAAACATTTGATGGTAGCAGCTTCCCTGCGGGAGATAGTCTCTTTGCCATAATCGCCTTATTAGACGCAGTTAAGTTACAATTCAGTACCCTATCCTAAATCTTGCTGTTAGGAGGGAATCTGCAGCTTGCAGTGAAAGCGCTTCCAGAGGGGAGTCTAATGAGGGCAAACATTTGATGGTAGCAGCTTCCCTGCGGGAGATACTCTCTTTGCCAAAATCGCGTTATTAGCCGCAGTTAAGTTACAATTCAGTACCCTATCCTAAAGCTTGCTGTTAGGAGGGAATCTGCAGCTTGCAGTGAAAGCGCTTCCAGAGGGGAGTCTAAGGAGGGCAAACATTTGATGGTAGCAGCTTCCCTGCGGGAGATAATCTCTTTGAAAAATCGCCTTATTCGCTGCAATTAAGTTACAATTCAGTACCCTATCCTAAAGCTTGCTGTTAGGAGGGAATCTGCAGCTTGCAGTGAAAGCGCTTCCAGAGGGGAGTCTAATGAGGGCAAACATTTGATGGTAGCAGCTTCCCTGCGGGAGATACTCTCTTTGCCAAAATCGCATTATTAGGCGAAAGTAAGTTACAATTCAGTACCCTATCCTAAAGCTTGCTGTTAGGAGGGAATCTGCAGCTTGCAGTGAAAGCGCTTCCAGAGGGGAGTCTAATGAGGGCAAACATTTGATGGTAGCAGCTTCCCTGCGGGAGATATTCTCTTTGCCAAAATCGCATTATTAGGCGAAAGTAAGGTACAATTCAGTACCCTATCCTAAAGCTTGCTGTTAGGAAGGAATCTGCAGCTTGCAGTGAAAGCGCTTCCAGAGGGGAGTCTAACGAGGGCAAACATTTGATGGTAGCAGCTTCCCTGCGGGAGATACCCTCTTTGCCATAATCGCCTTATTAGACGCAGTTAAGTTACAATTCAGTACCCTATCCTAAATCTTGCTGTTAGGAAGGAATCTGCAGCTTGCAGTGAAAGCCCTTCCAGAGGGGAGTCTAATGAGGGCAAACATTTGATGGTAGCAGCTTCCCTGCGGGAGATAATCTCTTTGCCATAATCGCCTTATTAGACGCAGTTATGTTACAATTCAGTACACTGTCCTACAGCTTGCTGTTAGGAGGGAATCTGCAGCTTGCAGTGAAAGCGCTTCCAGAGGGGAGTCTAATGAGGGCAAACATTTGATGGTAGCAGCTTCCCTGCGGGAGATACTCTCTTTGCCATAATCGCATTATTAGCAGCAGTTAAGATACAATTCAGTACCCTATCCTAAAGCTTGCTGTTAGGAAGGAATCTGCAGCTTGCAGTGAAAGCACTTCCAGAGGGGAGTTTAAGGAGGGCAAACATTTGATGGTAGCAGCTTCCCTGCGGGAGATACTCTCTTTGCCAGAATCTCATTATTAGGCGAAAGTAAGTTACAATGCAGTACCCTATCCTAAAGCTTGCTGTTAGGAGGGAATCTGCAGATTCAGTGAAAGTGCTTCCAGAGGGGAGTCTAATGAGGGCAAACATTTGATGGTAGCAGCTTCCCTGCGGGAGATAGTCTCTTTGCCAAAATCGCATTATTAGGCGAAAGTAAGTTACAATTCAGTACCCTATCCTAAAGCTTGCTGTTAGGAGGGAATCTGCAGCTTGCAGTGAAAGCGCTTCCAGAGGGGAGTCTAATGAGGGCAAACATTTGATGGTAGGAGCTTCCCTGCGGGAGATACTCTCTTTCCCAAAATCGCATTATTAGGCGAAAATAAGTTACAATTCAGTACCCTATCCTAAATCTTGCTGTTAGGAGGGAATCTGCAGCTTGCAGTGAAAGCGCTTCCAGAGGGGAGTCTAATGAGGGCAAACATTTGATGGTAGCAGCTTCCCTGCGGGAGATACTCTCTTTGCCAAAATCGCATTATTAGGCGAAAGTAAGTTACAATTCAGTACCCTATCCTAAAGGTTGCTGTTAGGAGGGAATCTGCAGCTTGCAGTGAAAGCGCTTCCAGAGGGGAGTCTAATGAGGGCAAACATTTGATGGTAGCAGCTTCCCTGCGGGAGATACTCTCTTTCCCAAAATCGCATTATTAGGCGAAAGTAAGTTACAGTTCAGTACCCTATCCTAAAGCTTGCTGTTAGGAGGGAATCTGCAGCTTGCAGTGAAAGCGCTTCCAGAGGGGAGTCTAAGGAGGGCAAACATTTGATGGTAGCAGTTTCCCTGCGGGAGATACTCTCTTTGCCAAAATCGCATTATTAGGCGAAAGTAAGTTACAATTCAGTACCCTATCCTAAAGCTTGCTGTTAGGAAGGAATCTGCAGCTTGCAGT
Organism: Phaenicophaeus curvirostris; assembly: GCF_032191515.1. Classification (NCBI taxonomy): domain Eukaryota; kingdom Metazoa; phylum Chordata; class Aves; order Cuculiformes; family Cuculidae; genus Phaenicophaeus; species Phaenicophaeus curvirostris. The sequence continues at coordinate 327,852 of NW_027206751.1, forward strand.
GAAAGCGCTTCCAGAGGGGAGTCTAATGAGGGCAAATATTTGATGGTAACAGCTTCCCTGCGGGAGATAGTCTCTTTGCCAAAATCGCCTTATTAGCCGCAGTTAAGATACAATTCAGTACCCTATCCTAAAGCTTGCTGTTAGGAGGGAATCTGCAGCTTGCAGTGAAAGCTCTTCCAGAGGGGAGTCTAATGAGGGCAAACGTTTGATGGTAACAGCTTCCCTGCGGGAGATATTCTCTTTGCCAAAATCGCATTATTAGGCGAAAGTAAGTTACAATTCAGTACCCTATCCTAAAGCTTGCTGTTAGGAGGGAATCTGCAGCTTGCAGTGAAAGCGCTTCCAGAGGGGAGTCTAACGAGGGCAAACATTTGATGGTAGCAGCTTCCCTGTGGGAGATACTCTCTTTGCCATAATCCCCTTATTAGACGCAGTTATGTTACAATTCAGTACACTCTCCTACAGCTTGCTGTTAGGAGGGAATCTGCAGCTTGCAGTGAAAGCGCTTCCAGAGGGGAGTCTAATGAGGGCAAACATTTGATGGTAACAGCTTCCCTGCGGGAGATACTCTCTTTGCCAAAATCGCATTATTAGGCGAAAGTAAGTTACTATTCAGTACCTTATCCTAAAGCTTGCTGTTAGGAGGGAATCTGCAGCTTGCAGTGAAAGCACTTCCAGAGGGGAGTCTAACGAGGGCAAACATTTGATGGTAGCAGCTTCCCTGCGGGAGATAGTCTCTTTGCCAAAATCGCATTATTAGGCGAAAGTAAGTTACAATTCAGTACCCTATCCTAAAGCTTGCTGTTAGTAGGGAATCTGCAGCTTGCAGTGAAAGCGCTTCCAGAGGGGAGTCTAATGAGGGCAAACATTTGATGGTAGCCGCTTCCCTGCGGGAGATACTCTCTTTGCCAAAATCGCCTTTTTAGCCGCAGTTAAATTACAATTCAGTACAATATCCTAAAGCTTGCTGTTAGGAGGGAATCTGCAGCTTGCAGTGAAAGCGCTTCCAGAGGGGAGTCTAATGAGGGGAAACATTTGATGGTAGCAGCTTCCCTGCGGGAGATACTCTCTTTGCCAAAATCGCATTATTAGGCAAAAGTAAGTTACAATTCAGTACCCTATCCTAAAGCTTGCTGTTAGGAGGGAATCTGCAGCTTGCAGTGAAAGCGCTTCCAGAGGGGAGTCTAATGAGGGCAAACATTTGATGGTAGCAGCTTCCCTGCCAGAGATACTCTCTTTGCCAAAATCGCATTATTAGGCGAAAGTAAGTTACAATTCAGTACCCTATACTAAAGCTTGCTGTTAGGAAGGAATCTGCAGCTTGCAGTGAAAGCGCTTCCAGAGGGGAGTCTAATGAGGGCAAACATTTGATGGTAGCAGCTTCCCTGCGGGAGATATTCTCTTTGCCAAAATCGCCTTATTAGCCGCAGTTAAGTTACAATTCAGTACCCTATCCTAAAGCTTGCTGTTAGGAGGGAATCTGCAGCTTCCAGTGAAAGCGCTTCCAGAGGGGAGTCTAATGAGGGCAAACATTTGATGGTAGCAGCTTCCCTGCGGGAGATATTCTCTTTGCCAAAATCGCGTTATTATGCGAAAGTAAGTTACAATTCAGTACCCTATCCTAAAGCTTGCTGTTAGGAGGGAATCTGCAGCTTGCAGTGAAAGCGCTTCCAGAGGGGAGTCTAATGAGGGCAAACGTTTGATGGTAACAGCTTCCCTGCGGGAGATATTCTCTTTGCCAAAATCGCATTATTAGGCGAAAGTAAGTTACAATTCAGTACCCTATCCTAAAGCTTGCTGTTAGGAGGGAATCTGCAGCTTGCAGTGAAAGCGCTTCCAGAGGGGAGTCTAACGAGGGCAAACATTTGATGGTAGCAGCTTCCCTGTGGGAGATACTCTCTTTGCCATAATCCCCTTATTAGACGCAGTTATGTTACAATTCAGTACACTCTCCTACAGCTTGCTGTTAGGAGGGAATCTGCAGCTTGCAGTGAAAGCGCTTCCAGAGGGGAGTCTAATGAGGGCAAACATTTGATGGTAACAGCTTCCCTGCGGGAGATACTCTCTTTGCCAAAATCGCATTATTAGGCGAAAGTAAGTTACTATTCAGTACCTTATCCTAAAGCTTGCTGTTAGGAGGGAATCTGCAGCTTGCAGTGAAAGCACTTCCAGAGGGGAGTCTAACGAGGGCAAACATTTGATGGTAGCAGCTTCCCTGCGGGAGATAGTCTCTTTGCCAAAATCGCATTATTAGGCGAAAGTAAGTTACAATTCAGTACCCTATCCTAAAGCTTGCTGTTAGTAGGGAATCTGCAGCTTGCAGTGAAAGCGCTTCCAGAGGGGAGTCTAATGAGGGCAAACATTTGATGGTAGCCGCTTCCCTGCGGGAGATACTCTCTTTGCCAAAATCGCCTTATTAGCCGCAGTTAAATTACAATTCAGTACAATATCCTAAAGCTTGCTGTTAGGAGGGAATCTGCAGCTTGCAGTGAAAGCGCTTCCAGAGGGGAGTCTAATGAGGGGAAACATTTGATGGTAGCAGCTTCCCTGCGGGAGATACTCTCTTTGCCAAAATCGCATTATTAGGCAAAAGTAAGTTACAATTCAGTACCCTATCCTAAAGCTTGCTGTTAGGAGGGAATCTGCAGCTTGCAGTGAAAGCGCTTCCAGAGGGGAGTCTAATGAGGGCAAACATTTGATGGTAGCAGCTTCCCTGCCAGAGATACTCTCTTTGCCAAAATCGCATTATTAGGCGAAAGTAAGTTACAATTCAGTACCCTATACTAAAGCTTGCTGTTAGGAAGGAATCTGCAGCTTGCAGTGAAAGCGCTTCCAGAGGGGAGTCTAATGAGGGCAAACATTTGATGGTAGCAGCTTCCCTGCGGGAGATATTCTCTTTGCCAAAATCGCCTTATTAGCCGCAGTTAAGTTACAATTCAGTACCCTATCCTAAAGCTTGCTGTTAGGAGGGAATCTGCAGCTTGCAGTGAAAGCGCTTCCAGAGGGGAGTCTAATGAGGGCAAACATTTGATGGTAACAGCTTCCGTGCGGGAGATACTCTATTTGCCAAAATCGCATTACTAGGCGAAAGTAGAGTTACAATTCAGTACCTTATCCTAAAGCTTGCTGTTAGGAGGGAATCTGCAGCTTGCAGTGAAAGCACTTCCAGAGGGGAGTATAATGAGGGCAAACATTTGATGGTAGCAGCTTCCCTGCGGGAGATACTCTCTTTGAAAAATCGCATTATTAGGCGAAAGTAAGTTACAATTCAGTACCCTATCCTAAAGCTTGCTGTTAGGAGGGAATCTGCAGCTTGCAGTGAAAGCGCTTCCAGAGGGGAGTCTAATGAGGTCAAACATTTGATGGTAGCAGCTTCCCTGCGGGAGATACTCTCTTTCCATAATCGCATTATTCGCCGCAGTTAAGTTACAATTCAGTACACTATCCTAAATCTTGCTGTTAGGAAGGAATCTGCAGCTTGCAGTGAAAGCGCTTCCAGAGGGGAGTCTAATGAGGGCAAACATTTGATGGTAGCAGCTTCCCTGCGGGAGATATTCTCTTTGCCAAAATCGCCTTATTAGACGCAGTTAAGTTACAATTCAGTACCCTATCCTAAAGCTTGCTGTTAGGTGGGAATCTGCAGCTTGCAGTGAAAGCGCTTCCAGAGGGGAGTCTAATGAGGGCAAACATTTGATGGTAGCAGCTTCCCTGAGGGAGATATTCTCTTTGCCATAATCGCCTTATTAGACACAGTTATGTTACAATTCAGTACACTCTCCTACAGCTTGCTGTTAGGAGGGAATCTGCAGCTTGCAGTGAAAGCGCTTCCAGAGGGGAGTCTAATGAGGGCAAACATTTGATGGTAGCAGCTTCCCTGCGGGAGATACTCTCTTTGCCAAAATCGCCTTATTAGACGCAGTTAAGTTACAATTCAGTACCCTATCCTAAAGCTTGCTGTTAGGAGGGAATCTGCAGCTTGCAGTGAAAGCGCTTCCAGAGGGGAGTATAATGAGGGCAAACATTTGATGGTAGAAGCTTCCTTGCGGGAGATAGTCTCTTTCCCAAAATCGCATTATTAGGCGAAAGTAAGTTACAATTCAGTACCCTATCCTAAAGCTTGCTGTTAGGAGGGAATCTGCAGCTTGCAGTGAAAGCGCTTCCAGAGGGGAGTCTAACGAGGTCAAACATTTGATGGTAGCAGCTTCCTTGCGGGAGATACTCTCTTTCCATAATCGCATTATTCGCCGCTGTTAAGTTACAATTCAGTACCCTATACTAAATCTTGCTGTTAGGAAGGAATCTGCAGCTTGCAGTGAAAGCGCTTCCAGAGGGGAGTCTAATGAGGGCAAATATTTGATGGTAGCAGCTTCCCTGCGGGAGATACTCTCTTTGCCAAAATCGCATTATTAGGCGAAAGTAAGTTACAATTCAGTACCCTATCCTAAAGCTTGCTGTTAGGTGGGAATCTGCAGCTTGCAGTGAAAGCGCTTCCAGAGGGGAGTCTAATGAGGGCAAACATTTGATGGTAGCAGCTTCCCTGAGGGAGATATTCTCTTTGCCATAATCGCATTATTAGTCGAAAGTAAGTTACAATTCAGTACACTATCCTAAACTTGCTGTTAGGAGGGAATCTGCAGCTTGCAGTGAAATCGCTTCCAGAGGCGAGTCTAATGAGGGCAAACATTTGATGGTAGCAGCTTCCCTGCGGGAGATACTCTCTTTGACAAAATCGCATTATTATGCGAAAGTAAGTTACAATTCAGTACCCTATCCTAAAGCTTGCTGTTAGGAGGGAATCTGAAGCTTGCAGTGAAAGCGCTTCCAGAGGGGAGTCTAATGAGGGCAAACATTTGATGGTAGCAGCTTCCCTGCGGGAGATACTCTCTTTGCCAAAATCGCATTATTAGGCGAAAGTAAGTTACAATTCAGTACCCTATCCTAAAGCTTGCTGTTAGGAGGGAATCTGCAGCTTGCAGTGAAAGCGCTTCCAGAGGGGAGTCTAATGAGGGCAAACATTTGATGGTAGCAGCTTCCGTGCGGGAGGTATTGTCTATGCCAAGATCGCCTTATTCGCCGCAGTTAAGTTACAATTCAGTACCCTATCCTAAAGCTTGCTGTTAGGAGGGAATCTGCAGCTTGCAGTGAAAGCGCTTCCAGAGGGGAGTCTAATGAGGGCAAATATTTGATGGTAGCAGCTTCCCTGCGGGAGATACTCTCCTTGCCAAATCGCTTTATTAGGCGAAATTAAGTTAGAATTCAGTACTCTATCCTAAAACTTGCTGTTAGGAGGGAATCTGCAGCTTGCAGTGAAAGCGCTTCCAGAGGGGAGTCTAATGAGGGCAAACATTTGATGGTAGCAGCTTCCCTGCGGGAGATATTCTCTTTGCCAAAATCGCATTATTAGGCGAAAGTAAGTTACAATTCAGTACCCTATCCTAAAGCTTGCTGTTAGGAGGGAATCTGCAGCTTGCAGTGAAAGCGCTTCCAGAGGGGAGTCTAACGAGGGCAAACATTTGATGGTAGCAGCTTCCCTGCGGGAGATACTCTCTTTGCCAAAATCGCATTATTAGGCGAAAGTAAGTTACAATTCAGTACCCTATCCTAAAGCTTGCTGTTAGGAGGGAATCTGCAGCTTGCAGTGAAAGCGCTTCCAGAGGGGAGTCTAATGAGGGCAAACATTTGATGGTAGCAGCTTCCCTGCGGGAGATAGTCTCTTTGCCATAATCGCATTATTAGACGCAGTTAAGTTACAATTCAGTACCCTATCCTAAAGATTGCTGTTAGGAGGGAATCTGCAGCTTGCAGTGAAAGCGCTTCCAGAGGGGAGTATATCGAGGGAAAACATTTGATGGTAGCAGCTTCCCTGCGGGAGATACTCTCTTTGCCAAAATCGCCTTATTAGCCGCAGTTAAGTTACAATTCAGTACCCTATCCTAAAGCTTGCTGTTAGGAGGGAATCTGCAGCTTGCAGTGAAAGCGCTTCCAGAGGGGAGTCTAATGAGGGCAAATATTTGATGGTAGCATCTTCCCTGCGGGAGATACTCTCTTTCACAAAATCGCATTATTAGGCGAAAGTAAGTTACAATTCAGTACCCTATCCTAAAGCTTGCTGTTAGGAGGGAATCTGCAGCTTGCAGTGAAAGCGCTTCCAGAGGGGAGTCTAATGAGGGCAAACATTTGATGGTAGGAGCTTCCCTGCGGGAGATACTCTCTTTCCCAAAATCGCATTATTAGGCGAAAATAAGTTACAATTCAGTACCCTATCCTAAATCTTGCTGTTAGGAGGGAATCTGCAGCTTGCAGTGAAAGCGCTTCCAGAGGGGAGTCTAATGAGGGCAAACATTTGATGGTAGCAGCTTCCCTGCGGGAGATACTCTCTTTGCCAAAATCGCATTATTAGGCGAAAGTAAGTTACAATTCAGTACCCTATCCTAAAGGTTGCTGTTAGGAGGGAATCTGCAGCTTGCAGTGAAAGCGCTTCCAGAGGGGAGTCTAATGAGGGCAAACATTTGATGGTAGCAGCTTCCCTGCGGGAGATACTCTCTTTCCCAAAATCGCATTATTAGGCGAAAGTAAGTTACAGTTCAGTACCCTATCCTAAAGCTTGCTGTTAGGAGGGAATCTGCAGCTTGCAGTGAAAGCGCTTCCAGAGGGGAGTCTAATGAGGGCAAACATTTGATGGTAGCACCTTCCCTGCGGGAGATACTCTCTTTGCCAAAATCGCATTATTAGCCGCAGTTAAGTTACAATTCAGTACCCTATCCTAAAGCTTGCTGTTAGGAAGGAATCTGCAGCTTGCAGTGAAAGCACTTCCAGAGGGGAGTCTAAGGAGGGCAAACATTTGATGGTAGCAGCTTCCCTGCGGGAGATACTCTCTTTGCCAGAATCGCATTATTAGGCGAAAGTAAGTTACAATTCAGTACCCTATCCTAAAGCTTGCTGTTAGGAGGGAATCTGCAGCTTGCAGTGAAAGCGCTTCCAGAGGGGAGTCTAACAAGGGCAAACATTTGATGGTAGCAGCTTCCCTGCGGGAGATACTCTCTTTGCCAAAATCGCATTATTAGGCGAAAGTAAGATACAATTCAGTACCTTATCCTAAAGCTTGCTGTTAGGAAGGAATCTGCAGCTTGCAGTGAAAGCGCTTCCAGAGGGGAGTCTAATGAGGGCAAACATTTGATGGTAGCAACTTCCCTGCGGGAGATATTCTCTTTGCCAAAATCGCCTTATGAGCCGCAGTTAAGTTACAATTCAGTACCCTATCCTAAAGCTTGCTGTTAGGAGGGAATCTGCAGCTTGCAGTGAAAGCTCTTCCAGAGGGGAGTCTAATGAGGGCAAACATTTGATGGTAACAGCTTCCCTGCGGGAGATATTCTCTTTGCCAAAATCGCATTATTAGGCGAAAGTAAGATACAATTCAGTACCCTATCCTTAAGCTTGCTGTTAGGAGGGAATCTGCAGCTTGCAGTGAAAGCGCTTCCAGAGGGGAGTCTAATGAGGGCAAACATTTGATGGTAGCAGCTTCCCTGCGGGAGATACTCTCTTTGCCAAATTCGCCTTATTAGGCGAAAGTAAGTTACAATTCAGTACACTATCCTAAAGATTGCTGTTAGGAGGGAATCTGCAGCTTGCAGTGAAAGCGCTTCCAGAGGGGAGTCTAATGAGGGCAAACATTTGATGGTAGCAGCTTCCCTGCGAGAGATAGTCTCTTTGTCAAAATCGCCTTATTAGCCGCAGTTAAGTTACAATTCAGTACCCTATCCTAAAGCTTGCTGTTAGGAGGGAATCTGCAGCTTGCAGTGAAAGCGCTTCCAGAGGGGAGTCTAACGAGGGCAAACATTTGATGGTAGCAGCTTCCCTGTGGGAGATACTCTCTTTGCCATAATCCCCTTATTAGACGCAGTTATGTTACAATTCAGTACACTCTCCTACAGCTTGCTGTTAGGAGGGAATCTGCAGCTTGCAGTGAAAGCGCTTCCAGAGGGGAGTCTAATGAGGGCAAACATTTGATGGTAACAGCTTCCCTGCGGGAGATACTCTCTTTGCCAAAATCGCATTATTAGGCGAAAGTAAGTTACAATTCAGTACCTTATCCTAAAGCTTGCTGTTAGGAGGGAATCTGCAGCTTGCAGTGAAAGCACTTCCAGAGGGGAGTCTAACGAGGGCAAACATTTGATGGTAGCAGCTTCCCTGCGGGAGATACTCTCTTTGCCAGAATCGCATTATTAGGCGAAAGTAAGTTACAATTCAGTACCCTATCCTAAAGCTTGCTGTTAGGAGGGAATCTGCAGCTTGCAGTGAAAGCGCTTCCAGAGGGGAGTCTAACAAGGGCAAACATTTGATGGTAGCAGCTTCCCTGCGGGAGATACTCTCTTTGCCAAAATCGCATTATTAGGCGAAAGTAAGATACAATTCAGTACCTTATCCTAAAGCTTGCTGTTAGGAAGGAATCTGCAGCTTGCAGTGAAAGCGCTTCCAGAGGGGAGTCTAATGAGGGCAAACATTTGATGGTAGCAACTTCCCTGCGGGAGATATTCTCTTTGCCAAAATCGCCTTATGAGCCGCAGTTAAGTTACAATTCAGTACCCTATCCTAAAGCTTGCTGTTAGGAGGGAATCTGCAGCTTGCAGTGAAAGCTCTTCCAGAGGGGAGTCTAATGAGGGCAAACATTTGATGGTAACAGCTTCCCTGCGGGAGATATTCTCTTTGCCAAAATCGCATTATTAGGCGAAAGTAAGATACAATTCAGTACCCTATCCTAAAGCTTGCTGTTAGGAGGGAATCTGCAGCTTGCAGTGAAAGCGCTTCCAGAGGGGAGTCTAATGAGGGCAAACATTTGATGGTAGCAGCTTCCCTGCGGGAGATACTCTCTTTGCCAAATTCGCCTTATTAGGCGAAAGTAAGTTACAATTCAGTACACTATCCTAAAGATTGCTGTTAGGAGGGAATCTGCAGCTTGCAGTGAAAGCGCTTCCAGAGGGGAGTCTAATGAGGGCAAACATTTGATGGTAGCAGCTTCCCTGCGAGAGATAGTCTCTTTGTCAAAATCGCCTTATTAGCCGCAGTTAAGTTACAATTCAGTACCCTATCCTAAAGCTTGCTGTTAGGAGGGAATCTGCAGCTTGCAGTGAAAGCGCTTCCAGAGGGGAGTCTAACGAGGGCAAACATTTGATGGTAGCAGCTTCCCTGTGGGAGATACTCTCTTTGCCATAATCCCCTTATTAGACGCAGTTATGTTACAATTCAGTACACTCTCCTACAGCTTGCTGTTAGGAGGGAATCTGCAGCTTGCAGTGAAAGCGCTTCCAGAGGGGAGTCTAATGAGGGCAAACATTTGATGGTAACAGCTTCCCTGCGGGAGATACTCTCTTTGCCAAAATCGCATTATTAGGCGAAAGTAAGTTACAATTCAGTACCTTATCCTAAAGCTTGCTGTTAGGAGGGAATCTGCAGCTTGCAGTGAAAGCACTTCCAGAGGGGAGTCTAACGAGGGCAAACATTTGATGGTAGCAGCTTCCCTGCGGGAGATAGTCTCTTTGCCAAAATCGCATTATTAGGCGAAAGTAAGATACAATTCAGTACCCTATCCTAAAGCTTGCTGTTAGGAGGGAATCTGCAGCTTGCAGTGAAAGCGCTTCCAGAGGGGAGTCTAATGAGGGCAAACATTTGATGGTAGCCGCTTCCCTGCGGGAGATACTCTCTTTCCCAAAATCGCATTATAAGGCGAAAATAAGTTAGAATTCAGTACCCTATCCTAAAGCTTGCTGTTAGGAGGGAATCTGCAGCTTGCAGTGAAAGCGCTTCCAGAGGGGAGTCTAATGAGGGCAAACATTTGATGGTAGCAGCTTCCCTGCGGGAGATACTCTCTTTGCCAAAATCGCATTATTAGGCGAAAGTAAGTTACAATTCAGTACCCTATCCTAAAGCTTGCTGTTAGGAGGGAATCTGCAGCTTGCAGTGAAAGCGCTTCCAGAGGGGAGTCTAATGAGGGCAAACATTTGATGGTAGCCGCTTCCCTGCGGGAGATACTCTCTTTGCCAAAATCGCCTTATTAGCCGCAGTTAAATTACAATTCAGTACAATATCCTAAAGCTTGCTGTTAGGAGGGAATCTGCAGCTTGCAGTGAAAGCGCTTCCAGAGGGGAGTCTAATGAGGGGAAACATTTGATGGTAGCAGCTTCCCTGCGGGAGATACTCTCTTTGCCAAAATCGCATTATTAGGCAAAAGTAAGTTACAATTCAGTACCCTATCCTAAAGCTTGCTGTTAGGAGGGAATCTGCAGCTTGCAGTGAAAGCGTTTCCAGAGGGGAGTCTAATGAGGGCAAACATTTGATGGTAACAGCTTCCGTGCGGGAGATACTCTATTTGCCAAAATCGCATTACTAGGCGAAAGTAGAGTTACAATTCAGTACCTTATCCTAAAGCTTGCTGTTAGGAGGGAATCTGCAGCTTGCAGTGAAGAGCACTTCCAGAGGGGAGTATAATGAGGGCAAACATTTGATGGTAGCAGCTTCCCTGCGGGAGATACTCTCTTTGAAAAAATCGCATTATTAGGCGAAAGTAAGTTACAATTCAGTACCCTATACTAAAGCTTGCTGTTAGGAGGGAATCTGCAGCTTGCAGTGAAAGCGCTTCCAGAGGGGAGTCTAATGAGGTCAAACATTTGATGGTAGCAGCTTCCCTGCGGGAGATACTCTCTTTCCATAATCGCATTATTCGCCGCAGTTAAGTTACAATTCAGTACACTATCCTAAATCTTGCTGTTAGGAAGGAATCTGCAGCTTGCAGTGAAAGCGCTTCCAGAGGGGAGTCTAATGAGGGCAAACATTTGATGGTAACAGCTTCCCTGCGGGAGATACTCTCTTTGCCAAAATCGCATTACTAGGCGAAAGTAAGTTACAATTCAGTACCCTATCCTAAAGCTTGCTGTTAGGAGGGAATCTGCAGCTTGCAGTGAAAGCACTTCCAGAGGGGAGTCTAATGAGGGCAAACATTTGATGGTAGCAGCTTCCCTGCGGGAGATATTCTCTTTGCCAAAATCGCCTTATTAGACGCAGTTAAGTTACAATTCAGTACCCTATCCTAAAGCTTGCTGTTAGGTGGGAATCTGCAGCTTGCAGTGAAAGCGCTTCCAGAGGGGAGTCTAATGAGGGCAAACATTTGATGGTAGCAGCTTCCCTGAGGGAGATATTCTCTTTGCCATAATCGCCTTATTAGACACAGTTATGTTACAATTCAGTACACTCTCCTACAGCTTGCTGTTAGGAGGGAATCTGCAGCTTGCAGTGAAAAGCGCTTCCAGAGGGGAGTCTAATGAGGGCAAACATTTGATGGTAGCAGCTTCCCTGCGGGAGATACTCTCTTTGCCAAAATCGCCTTATTAGGCGCAGTTAAGTTAACAATTCAGTACCCTATCCTAAAGCTTGCTGTTAGGAGGGAATCTGCAGCTTGCAGTGAAAGCGCTTCCAGAGGGGAGTCTAATGAGGGCAAACATTTGATGGTAGAAGCTTCCTTGCGGGAGATAGTCTCTTTCCCAAAATCGCATTATTAGGCGAAAGTAATTTACAATTCAGTACCCTATCCTAAAGCTTGCTGTTAGGAGGGAATCTGCAGCTTGCAGTGAAAGCGCTTCCAGAGGGGAGTCTAACGAGGTCAAACATTTGATGGTAGCAGCTTCCCTGCGGGAGATACTCTCTTTCCATAATCGCATTATTCGCCGCTGTTAAGTTACAATTCAGTACCCTATACTAAATCTTGCTGTTAGGAAGGAATCTGCAGCTTGCAGTGAAAGCGCTTCCAGAGGGGAGTCTAATGAGGGCAAATATTTGATGGTAGCAGCTTCCCTGCGGGAGATACTCTCTTTGCCAAAATCGCATTATTAGGCGAAAGTAAGTTACAATTCAGTACCCTATCCTAAAGCTTGCTGTTAGGTGGGAATCTGCAGCTTGCAGTGAAAGCGCTTCCAGAGGGGAGTCTAATGAGGGCAAACATTTGATGGTAGCAGCTTCCCTGAGGGAGATATTCTCTTTGCCATAATCGCCTTATTAGACGCAGTTAAGTTACAATTCACTACCCTATCCTAAAGCTTGCTGTTAGGTGGGAATCTGCCGCTTGCAGTGAAAGCGCTTTCAGAGGGGATTGTATTGATGGCAAACATTTGATGGTAGCAGCTTCCCTGCGGGAGATATTCTCTTTGCCAAAATCGCGTTATTAGGCGAAAGTAAGTTACAATTCAGTACCCTATCCTAAAGATTGCTGTTAGGAGGGAATCTGCAGCTTGCAGTGAAAGCGCTTCCAGAGGGGAGTCTAATGAGGGCAAACATTTTATGGTAGCAGCTTCCCTGCGGGAGATATTCTCTTTGCCATAATCGCATTATTAGGCGAAAATAAGTTACAATTCAGTACACTATCCTAAACTTGCTGTTAGGAGGGAATCTGCAGCTTGCAGTGAAATCGCTTCCAGAGGGGAGTCTAATGAGGGCAAACATTTGATGGTAGCAGCTTCCCTGCGGGAGATACTCTCTTTGACAAAATCGCATTATTATGCGAAAGTAAGTTACAATTCAGTACCCTATCCTAAAGCTTGCTGTTAGGAGGGAATCTGAAGCTTGCAGTGAAAGCGCTTCCAGAGGGGAGTCTAATGAGGGCAAACATTTGATGGTAGCAGCTTCCCTGCGGGAGATACTCTCTTTGCCAAAATCGCATTATTAGGCGAAAGTAAGTTACAATTCAGTACCCTATCCTAAAGCTTGCTGTTAGGAGGGAATCTGCAGCTTGCAGTGAAAGCGCTTCCAGAGGGGAGTCTAATGAGGGCAAACATTTGATGGTAGCAGCTTCCGTGCGGGAGGTATTGTCTATGCCAAGATCGCCTTATTCGCCGCAGTTAAGTTACAATTCAGTACCCTATCCTAAAGCTTGCTGTTAGGAGGGAATCTGCAGCTTGCAGTGAAAGCGCTTCCAGAGGGGAGTCTAATGAGGGCAAATATTTGATGGTAGCAGCTTCCCTGCGGGAGATACTCTCCTTGCCAAATTGCTTTATTAGGCGAAATTAAGTTAGAATTCAGTACTCTATCCTAAAACTTGCTGTTAGGAGGGAATCTGCAGCTTGCAGTGAAAGCGCTTCCAGAGGGGAGTCTAATGAGGGCAAACATTTGATGGTAGCAGCTTCCCTGCGGGAGATATTCTCTTTGCCAAAATCGCATTATTAGGCGAAAGTAAGTTACAATTCAGTACCCTATCCTAAAGCTTGCTGTTAGGAGGGAATCTGCAGCTTGCAGTGAAAGCGCTTCCAGAGGGGAGTCTAACGAGGGCAAACATTTGATGGTAGCAGCTTCCCTGCGGGAGATACTCTCTTTGCCAAAATCGCATTATTAGGCGAAAGTAAGTTACAATTCAGTACCCTATCCTAAAGCTTGCTGTTAGGAGGGAATCTGCAGCTTGCAGTGAAAGCGCTTCCAGAGGGGAGTCTAATGAGGGCAAACATTTGATGGTAGCAGCTTCCCTGCGGGAGATAGTCTCTTTGCCATAATCGCATTATTAGACGCAGTTAAGTTACAATTCAGTACCCTATCCTAAAGCTTGCTGTTAGGAGGGAATCTGCAGCTTGCAGTGAAAGCGCTTCCAGAGGGGAGTCTAATGAGGGCAAACATTTGATGGTAGCAGCTTCCCTGCGGGAGATACTCTCTTTGCAAAAATCGCATTATTAGGCGAAAGTAAGTTACAATTCAGTACCCTATCCTAAAGCTTGCTGTTAGGAGGGAATCTGCAGCTTGCAGTGAAAGCGCTTCCAGAGGGGAGTCTAATGAGGGCAAACATTTGATGGTAGCAGCTTCCCTGCGGGAGATACTCTCTTTGCCAAAATCCCCTTATTAACCGCAGTTAAATTACAATTCAGTACCCTATCCTAAAGCTTGCTGTTAGGAGGGAATCTGCAGCTTGCAGTGAAAGCGCTTCCAGAGGGGAGTCTAATGAGGGCAAACGTTTGATGGTAACAGCTTCCCTGCGGGAGATAGTCTCTTTGCCAAAATCGCATTATTAGGCGAAAGTAAGTTACAATTCAGTACCCTATCCTAAAGCTTGCTGTTAGGAGGGAATCTGCAGCTTGCAGTGAAAGCGCTTCCAGAGGGGAGTCTAATGAGGGCAAACATTTGGTGGCAGCAGCTTCCCTGCGAGTTATAGTCTCTTTGCCAAAATCGCATTATTAGGCGAAAGTAAGTTACAATTCAGTACCCTATCCTAAAGCTTGCTGTTAGGAGGGAATCTGCAGCTTGCAGTGAAAGAGCTTCCAGAGGGGAGTCTAATGAGGGCAAACATTTGATGGTAGCAGCTTCCCTGCGGGAGATACTCTCTTTGCCAAAATCGCATTACTATGCGAAAGTAAGATACAATTCAGTACCCTATCCTAAAGCTTGCTGTTAGGAGGGAATCTGCAGCTTGCAGTGAAAGCGCTTCCAGAGGGGAGTCCAATGAGGGCAAACATTTGATGGTAGCAGCTTCCCTGCGGGAGATACTCTCTTTGCCAAAATCGCCTTATTCGCCGCAGTTAAGATACAATTCAGTACCCTATCCTAAAGCTTGCTGTTAGGCGGGAATCTGCAGCTTGCAATGAAAGCGCTTCCAGAGGGGAGTCTAATGAGGGCAAATATTTGATGGTAGCAGCTTCCCTGCGGGAGATACTCTCATTGCTAAAATCGCTTTATTAGGCGAAAGTAAGTTACAATTCAGTACCCTATCCTAAAGCTTGCTGTTAGGAGGGAATCTGCAGCTTGCAGTGAAAGCACTTCCAGAGGGGAGTCTAATGAGGGCAAACATTTGATGGTAGCAGCTTCCCTGCGGGAGATACTCTCTTTCACAGAATCGCATTATTAGGCGAAAGTAAGTTACAATTCAGTACCCTATCCTAAAGCTTGCTGTTAGGAGGGAATCTGCAGCTTGCAGTGAAAGCACTTCCAGAGGGGAGTCTAATGAGGGCAAACATTTGATGGTAGCAGCTTCCCTGCGGGAGATACTCTCTTTGCCAAAATCGCATTATTAGGCGAAAATAAGTTACAATTCAGTACACTATCCTAAACTTACTGTTAGGAGGGAATCTGCAGCTTGCAGTGAAAGCGCTTCCAGAGGGGAGTCTAATGAGGGCAAACATTTGATGGTAGCAGCTTCCCTGCGGGAGATATTCTCTTTGCAAAAATCGCATTACTATGCGAAAGTAAGGTACAATTCAGTACCCTATCCTAAAGCTTGCTGTTAGGAGGGAATCTGCAGCTTGCAGTGAAAGCGCTTCCAGAGGGGAGTCTAATGAGGGCAAACATTTGATGGTAGCAGCTTCCCTGCGGGAGATACTCTCTTTGCCAAAATCGCCTTATTCGCCGCAGTTAAGTTACAATTCAGTACCCTCTCCTAAAGCTTGCTGTTAGGAGGGAATCTGCAGCTTGCAATGAAAGCGCTTCCAGAGGGGAGTCTAATGAGGGCAAATATTTGATGGTAGCAGCTTCCCTGCGGGAGATACTCTCTTTGCTAAAATCGCTATATTAGGCGAAAGTAAGTTACAATTCAGTACCCTTTCCTAAAGCTTGCTGTTAGGAGGGAATCTGCAGCTTGCAGTGAAAGCGCTTCCAGAGGGGAGTCTAATGAGGGCAAACATTTGATGGTAGCAGCTTCCCTGCGGGAGATACTCTCTTTCACAAAATCGCATTATTAGGCGAAAGTAAGTTACAATTCAGTACCCTATCCTAAAGCTTGCTGTTAGGAGGGAATCTGCAGCTTGCAGTGAAAGCACTTCCAGAGGGGAGTCTAATGAGGGCAAACATTTGATGGTAGCAGCTTCCCTGCGGGAGATACTCTCTTTGCCAAAATCGCATTATTAGGCGAAAATAAGTTACAATTCAGTACACTATCCTAAACTTGCTGTTAGGAGGGAATCTGCAGCTTGCAGTGAAAGCGCTTCCAGAGGGGAGTCTAATGAGGGCAAACATTTGATGGTAGCAGCTTCCCTGCGGGAGATACTCTCTTTGCAAAAATCGCATTATTAGGCGAAAGTAAGTTACAATTCAGTACCCTATCCTAAAGCTTGCTGTTAGGAGGGAATCTGCAGCTTGCAGTGAAAGCGCTTCCAGAGGGGAGTCTAATGAGGGCAAACATTTGATGGTAGCAGCTTCCCTGCGGGAGATAGTCTCTTTGCCAAAATCCCCTTATTAACCGCAGTTAAATTACAATTCAGTACCCTATCCTAAAGCTTGCTGTTAGGAGGGAATCTGCAGCTTGCAGTGAAAGCGCTTCCAGAGGGGAGTCTAATGAGGGCAAACGTTTGATGGTAACAGCTTCCCTGCGGGAGATAGTCTCTTTCCCAAAATCGCCTTATTAGCCGCAGTTAAGTTACAATTCAGTACACTATCCTAAAGCTTGCTGTTAGGAGGGAATCTGCAGCTTGCAGTGAAAGCGCTTCCAGAGGGGAGTCTAATGAGGGCAAACATTTGATGGTAGCAGCTTCCCTGCGGGAGATACTCTCTTTGCCAAAATCGCCTTATTCGCCGCAGTTAAGTTACAATTCAGTACCCTCTCCTAAAGCTTGCTGTTAGGAGGGAATCTGCAGCTTGCAATGAAAGCGCTTCCAGAGGGGAGTCTAATGAGGGCAAATATTTGATGGTAGCAGCTTCCCTGCGGGAGATACTCTCTTTGCTAAAATCGCTATATTAGGCGAAAGTAAGTTACAATTCAGTACCCTTTCCTAAAGCTTGCTGTTAGGAGGGAATCTGCAGCTTGCAGTGAAAGCGCTTCCAGAGGGGAGTCTAATGAGGGCAAACATTTGATGGTAGCAGCTTCCCTGCGGGAGATATTCTCTTTGCCAAAATCGCATTATTAGGCGAAAGTAAGTTACAATTCAGTACCCTATCCTAAAGCTTGCTGTTAGGAGGGAATCTGCAGCTTGCAGTGAAAGCGCTTCCAGAGGGGAGTCTAACGAGGGCAAACATTTGATGGTAGCAGCTTCCCTGCGGGAGATACTCTCTTTGCCAAAATCGCATTATTAGGCGAAAGTAAGTTACAATTCAGTACCCTATCCTAAAGCTTGCTGTTAGGAGGGAATCTGCAGCTTGCAGTGAAAGCGCTTCCAGAGGGGAGTCTAATGAGGGCAAACATTTGATGGTAGCAGCTTCCCTGCGGGAGATAGTCTCTTTGCCATAATCGCATTATTAGACGCAGTTAAGTTACAATTCAGTACCCTATCCTAAAGCTTGCTGTTAGGAGGGAATCTGCAGCTTGCAGTGAAAGCGCTTCCAGAGGGGAGTCTAATGAGGGCAAACATTTGATGGTAGCAGCTTCCCTGCGGGAGATACTCTCTTTGCCAAAATCGCATTATTAGGCGAAAGTAAGTTACAATTCAGTACCCTATCCTAAAGCTTGCTGTTAGGAGGGAATCTGCAGCTTGCAGTGAAAGCGCTTCCAGAGGGGAGTCTAATGAGGGCAAACATTTGATGGTAGCAGCTTCCCTGCGGGAGATACTCTCTTTGCCAAAATCCCCTTATTAACCGCAGTTAAATTACAATTCAGTACCCTATCCTAAAGCTTGCTGTTAGGAGGGAATCTGCAGCTTGCAGTGAAAGCGCTTCCAGAGGGGAGTCTAATGAGGGCAAACGTTTGATGGTAACAGCTTCCCTGCGGGAGATAGTCTCTTTGCCAAAATCGCATTATTAGGCGAAAGTAAGTTACAATTCAGTACCCTATCCTAAAGCTTGCTGTTAGGAGGGAATCTGCAGCTTGCAGTGAAAGCGCTTCCAGAGGGGAGTCTAATGAGGGCAAACATTTGGTGGCAGCAGCTTCCCTGCGAGTTATAGTCTCTTTGCCAAAATCGCATTATTAGGCGAAAGTAAGTTACAATTCAGTACCCTATCCTAAAGCTTGCTGTTAGGAGGGAATCTGCAGCTTGCAGTGAAAGAGCTTCCAGAGGGGAGTCTAATGAGGGCAAACATTTGATGGTAGCAGCTTCCCTGCGGGAGATACTCTCTTTGCCAAAATCGCATTACTATGCGAAAGTAAGATACAATTCAGTACCCTATCCTAAAGCTTGCTGTTAGGAGGGAATCTGCAGCTTGCAGTGAAAGCGCTTCCAGAGGGGAGTCCAATGAGGGCAAACATTTGATGGTAGCAGCTTCCCTGCGGGAGATACTCTCTTTGCCAAAATCGCCTTATTCGCCACAGTTAAGATACAATTCAGTACCCTATCCTAAAGCTTGCTGTTAGGCGGGAATCTGCAGCTTGCAATGAAAGCGCTTCCAGAGGGGAGTCTAATGAGGGCAAATATTTGATGGTAGCAGCTTCCCTGCGGGAGATACTCTCATTGCTAAAATCGCTTTATTAGGCGAAAGTAAGTTACAATTCAGTACCCTATCCTAAAGCTTGCTGTTAGGAGGGAATCTGCAGCTTGCAGTGAAAGCACTTCCAGAGGGGAGTCTAATGAGGGCAAACATTTGATGGTAGCAGCTTCCCTGCGGGAGATACTCTCTTTCACAAAATCGCATTATTAGGCGAAAGTAAGTTACAATTCAGTACCCTATCCTAAAGCTTGCTGTTAGGAGGGAATCTGCAGCTTGCAGTGAAAGCACTTCCAGAGGGGAGTCTAATGAGGGCAAACATTTGATGGTAGCAGCTTCCCTGCGGGAGATACTCTCTTTGCCAAAATCGCATTATTAGGCGAAAATAAGTTACAATTCAGTACACTATCCTAAACTTACTGTTAGGAGGGAATCTGCAGCTTGCAGTGAAAGCGCTTCCAGAGGGGAGTCTAATGAGGGCAAACATTTGATGGTAGCAGCTTCCCTGCGGGAGATATTCTCTTTGCAAAAATCGCATTACTATGCGAAAGTAAGGTACAATTCAGTACCCTATCCTAAAGCTTGCTGTTAGGAGGGAATCTGCAGCTTGCAGTGAAAGCGCTTCCAGAGGGGAGTCTAATGAGGGCAAACATTTGATGGTAGCAGCTTCCCTGCGGGAGATACTCTCTTTGCCAAAATCGCCTTATTCGCCGCAGTTAAGTTACAATTCAGTACCCTCTCCTAAAGCTTGCTGTTAGGAGGGAATCTGCAGCTTGCAATGAAAGCGCTTCCAGAGGGGAGTCTAATGAGGGCAAATATTTGATGGTAGCAGCTTCCCTGCGGGAGATACTCTCTTTGCTAAAATCGCTATATTAGGCGAAAGTAAGTTACAATTCAGTACCCTTTCCTAAAGCTTGCTGTTAGGAGGGAATCTGCAGCTTGCAGTGAAAGCGCTTCCAGAGGGGAGTCTAATGAGGGCAAACATTTGATGGTAGCAGCTTCCCTGCGGGAGATACTCTCTTTCACAAAATCGCATTATTAGGCGAAAGTAAGTTACAATTCAGTACCCTATCCTAAAGCTTGCTGTTAGGAGGGAATCTGCAGCTTGCAGTGAAAGCACTTCCAGAGGGGAGTCTAATGAGGGCAAACATTTGATGGTAGCAGCTTCCCTGCGGGAGATACTCTCTTTGCCAAAATCGCATTATTAGGCGAAAATAAGTTACAATTCAGTACACTATCCTAAACTTGCTGTTAGGAGGGAATCTGCAGCTTGCAGTGAAAGCGCTTCCAGAGGGGAGTCTAATGAGGGCAAACATTTGATGGTAGCAGCTTCCCTGCGGGAGATACTCTCTTTGCAAAAATCGCATTATTAGGCGAAAGTAAGTTACAATTCAGTACCCTATCCTAAAGCTTGCTGTTAGGAGGGAATCTGCAGCTTGCAGTGAAAGCGCTTCCAGAGGGGAGTCTAATGAGGGCAAACATTTGATGGTAGCAGCTTCCCTGCGGGAGATAGTCTCTTTGCCAAAATCCCCTTATTAACCGCAGTTAAATTACAATTCAGTACCCTATCCTAAAGCTTGCTGTTAGGAGGGAATCTGCAGCTTGCAGTGAAAGCGCTTCCAGAGGGGAGTCTAATGAGGGCAAACGTTTGATGGTAACAGCTTCCCTGCGGGAGATAGTCTCTTTCCCAAAATCGCCTTATTAGCCGCAGTTAAGTTACAATTCAGTACACTATCCTAAAGCTTGCTGTTAGGAGGGAATCTGCAGCTTGCAGTGAAAGCGCTTCCAGAGGGGAGTCTAATGAGGGCAAACATTTGATGGTAGCAGCTTCCCTGCGGGAGATACTCTCTTTGCCAAAATCGCCTTATTCGCCGCAGTTAAGTTACAATTCAGTACCCTCTCCTAAAGCTTGCTGTTAGGAGGGAATCTGCAGCTTGCAATGAAAGCGCTTCCAGAGGGGAGTCTAATGAGGGCAAATATTTGATGGTAGCAGCTTCCCTGCGGGAGATACTCTCTTTGCTAAAATCGCTATATTAGGCGAAAGTAAGTTACAATTCAGTACCCTTTCCTAAAGCTTGCTGTTAGGAGGGAATCTGCAGCTTGCAGTGAAAGCGCTTCCAGAGGGGAGTCTAATGAGGGCAAACATTTGATGGTAGCAGCTTCCCTGCGGGAGATACTCTCTTTCACAAAATCGCATTATTAGGCGAAAGTAAGTTACAATTCAGTACCCTATCCTAAAGCTTGCTGTTAGGAGGGAATCTGCAGCTTGCAGTGAAAGCACTTCCAGAGGGGAGTCTAATGAGGGCAAACATTTGATGGTAGCAGCTTCCCTGCGGGAGATACTCTCTTTGCCAAAATCGCATTATTAGGCGAAAATAAGTTACAATTCAGTACACTATCCTAAACTTGCTGTTAGGAGGGAATCTGCAGCTTGCAGTGAAAGCGCTTCCAGAGGGGAGTCTAATGAGGGCAAACATTTGATGGTAGCAGCTTCCCTGCGGGAGATACTCTCTTTGCAAAAATCGCATTATTAGGCGAAAGTAAGTTACAATTCAGTACCCTATCCTAAAGCTTGCTGTTAGGAGGGAATCTGCAGCTTGCAGTGAAAGCGCTTCCAGAGGGGAGTCTAATGAGGGCAAACATTTGATGGTAGCAGCTTCCCTGCGGGAGATAGTCTCTTTGCCAAAATCCCCTTATTAACCGCAGTTAAATTACAATTCAGTACCCTATCCTAAAGCTTGCTGTTAGGAGGGAATCTGCAGCTTGCAGTGAAAGCGCTTCCAGAGGGGAGTCTAATGAGGGCAAACGTTTGATGGTAACAGCTTCCCTGCGGGAGATAGTCTCTTTCCCAAAATCGCCTTATTAGCCGCAGTTAAGTTACAATTCAGTACACTATCCTAAAGCTTGCTGTTAGGAGGGAATCTGCAGCTTGCAGTGAAAGCGCTTCCAGAGGGGAGTCTAATGAGGGCAAACATTTGGTGGCAGCAGCTTCCCTGCGAGTTATAGTCTCTTTGCCAAAATCGCATTATTAGGCGAAAGTAAGTTACAATTCAGTACCCTATCCTAAAGCTTGCTGTTAGGAGGGAATCTGCAGCTTGCAGTGAAAGCGCTTCCAGAGGGGAGTCTAATGAGGGCAAACATTTGGTGGCAGCAGCTTCCCTGCGAGTTATAGTCTCTTTGCCAAAATCGCATTATTAGGCGAAAGTAAGTTACAATTCAGTACCCTATCCTAAAGCTTGCTGTTAGGAGGGAATCTGCAGCTTGCAGTGAAAGCGCTTCCAGAGGGGAGTCTAACGAGGGCAAACATTTGATGGTAGCAGCTTCCGTGCGGGAGATACTCTCTTTGCCAAAATCGCCTTATTCGCCGCAGTTAAGTTACAATTAAGTACCCTATCCTAAAGCTTGCTGTTAGGAGGGAATCTGCAGCTTGCAGTGAAAGCGCTTCCAGAGGGGAGTCTAATGAGGGCAAACATTTGATGGTAGCAGCTTCCCTGCGGGAGATACTCTCTTTGCCACATCGCTTTATTAGGCGAAAGTAAGTTACAATTCAGTACTCTATCCTAAAACTTGCTGTTAGGAGGGAATCTGCAGCTTGCAGTGAAAGCGCTTCCAGAGGGGAGACTAATGAGGGCAAACATTTGATGGTAGCAGCTTCACTGCGGGAGATACTCTCTTTGCCAAAATCGCATTATAAGGCGAAAGTAAGTCACAATTCAGTACCCTATCCTAAAGCTTGCTGTTAGGAGGGAATCTGCAGCTTGCAGTGAAAGCGCTTCCAGAGGGGAGTCTAATGAGGGCAAACATTTGATGGTAGCAGCTTCCCTGCGGGAGATACTCTCTTTGCCAAAATCGCATTATTAGGCGAAAGTAAGATACAATTCAGTACCCTATCCTAAAGCTTGCTGTTAGGAGGGAATCTGCAGCTTGCAGTGAAAGCGCTTCCAGAGGGGAGTCTAACGAGGGCAAACATTTGATTGTAGCAGCTTCCCTGCGGGAGATACTCTCTTTGCCAAAATCGCATTATTAGGCGAAAGTAAGTTACAATTCAGTACCCTATCCTAAAGGTTGCTGTTAGGAGGGAATCTGCAGCTTGCAGTGAAAGCGCTTCCAGAGGGGAGTCTAATGAGGGCAAACATTTGATGGTAGCAGCTTCCCTGCGGGAGATAGTCTCATTGCCATAATCCCCTTATTAGCCGCAGTTAAGTTACAATTCAGTACCCTATCCTAAAGATTGCTGTTAGGAGGGAATCTGCAGCTTGCAGTGAAAGCGCTTCCAGAGGGGAGTATATCGAGGGCAAACATTTGATGGTAGCAGCTTCCCTGCGGGAGATATTCTCTTTGCCAAAATCGCCTTATTAACCGCAGTTAATTTACAATTCAGTACCCTATCCTAAAGCTTGCTGTTAGGAGGGAATCTGCAGCTTGCAGTGAAAGCGCTTCCAGAGGGGAGTCTAATGAGGGCAAACATTTGATGGTAGCAGCTTCCCTGCGGGAGATACTCTCTTTGCCAAAATCGCATTATTAAGCGAAAGTAAGTTACAATTCAGTACCCTATCCTAAAGCTTGCTGTTAGGAGGGAATCTGCAGCTTGCAGTGAAAGCGCTTCCAGAGGGGAGTCTAATGAGGGCAAACATTTTATGGTAGCAGCTTCCCTGAGGGAGATATTCTCTTTGCCATAATCGCCTTATTAGACGCAGTTATGATACAATTCATTACACTGTCCTAAAGATTGCTGTTAGGAGGGAATGTGCAGCTTGCAGTGAAAGCGCTTCCAGAGGGGAGTATATCGAGGGCAAACATTTGATGGTAGCAGCTTCCCTGCGGGAGATATTCTCTTTGCCAAATAAGCCTTAATATGCGAAAGTAAGTTACAATTCAGTACCCTATCCTAAAGCTTGCTGTTAGGAGGGAATCTGCAGCTTGCAGTGAAAGCGCTTCCAGAGGGGAGTCTAATGAGGGCAAACATTTGATGGTAGCAGCTTCCCTGCGGGAGATATTCTCTTTGCCAAAATCGCCTTTTTAGACGCAGTTAAGTTACAATTCAGTACGCTATCCTAAAGCTTGCTGTTAGGTGGGAATCTGCAGCTTGCAGTGAAAGCGCTTCCAGAGGGGAGTCTAATGAGGGCAAACATTTGATGGTAGCAGCTTCCCTGCGGGAGATACTCTCTTTGCAAAAATCGCATTATTAGGCGAAAGTAAGTTACAATTCAGTACCCTATCCTAAAGCTTGCTGTTAGGAGGGAATCTGCAGCTTGCAGTGAAAGCGCTTCCAGAGGGGAGTCTAATGAGGGCAAACATTTGATGGCAGCAGCTTCCCTGCGGGAGATACTCTCTTTGCCAAAATCGCATTATTAGGCGAAAGTAAGTTACAATTCAGTACGCTATCCTAAAGCTTGCTGTTAGGAGGGAATCTGCAGCTTGCAGTGAAAGCGCTTCCAGAGGGGAGTCTAATGAGGGCAAACATTTGATGGTAGCCGCTTCCCTGCGGGAGATACTCTTTTTGCCAATATCTCATTATTAGGCGAAAGTAAGTTACAATTCAGTACCCTATCCTAAAGCTTGCTGTTAGGAGGGAATCTGCAGCTTGCAGTGAAAGCGCTTCCTGAGGGGAGTCTAATGAGGGCAAACATTTGATGGTAGCAGCTTCCCTGCGGGAGATACTCTCTTTCACAAAATCGCATTATTAGGCGAAAGTAAGTTACAATTCAGTACCCTATCCTAAAGCTTGCTGTTAGGAGGGAATCTGCAGCTTGCAGTGAAAGCGCTTCCAGAGGGGATTCTAATGAGGGCAAACATTTGATGGTAGCAGCTTCCCTGCGGGAGATACTCTCTTTGCCAAAATCGCATTATTAGGCGAAAGTAAGTTACAATTCCGTACCATATCCTAAAGCTTGCTGTTAGGAGGGAATCTGCAGCTTGCAGTGAAAGCGCTTCCAGAGGGGAGTCTAATGAGGGCAAACATTTGATGGTAGCAGCTTCCCTGCGGGAGATACTCTCTTTCACAAAATCGCATTATTAGGCGAAAGTAAGTTACAATTCAGTACCCTATCCTAAAGCTTGCTGTTAGGAGGGAATCTGCAGCTTGCAGTGAAAGCGCTTCCAGAGGGGAGTCTAACGAGGGCAAACATTTGATGGTAGCAGCTTCCCTGCGGGAGATACTCTCTTTGACAAAATCGCCTTATTAGCCGCAGTTAAGTTACAATTCAGTACCCTATCCTAAAGCTTGCTGTTAGGAGGGAATCTGCAGCTTGCAGTGAAAGCGCTTCCAGAGGGGAGTCTAATGAGGGGAAATATTTGATGGTAGCAGCTTCCCTGCGGGAGATACTCTCTTTGCCAAATCGCTTTATTAGGCGAAAGAAAGTTACAATTCAGTACTCTATCCTAAAACTTGCTGTTAGGAGGGAATCTGCAGCTTGCAGTGAAAGCGCTTCCAGAGGGGAGTCTAATGAGGGCAAAGATTTGATGGTAGCACCTTCCCTGCAGGAGATACTCTCTTTGCCAAAATCGCCTTATTAGCCGCAGTTAAGTTACAATTCAGTACCCTATCCTAAAGCTTGCTGTTAGGAGGGAATCTGCAGCTTGCAGTGAAAGCGCTTCCAGAGGGGAGTCTAATGAGGGCAAACATTTGATGGTAACAGTTTCCCTGCGGGAGATAGTCTCTTTGCCAAAATCGCATTACTAGGCGAAAGTAAGTTACAATTCAGTACCCTATCCTAAAGCTTGCTGTTAGGAGGGAATCTGCAGCTTGCAGTGAAAGCGCTTCCAGAGGGGAGTCTAATGAGGGCAAACATTTGGTGGCAGCAGCTTCCCTGCGAGTTATAGTCTCTTTGCCAAAATCGCATTATTAGGCGAAAGTAAGTTACAATTCAGTACCCTATCCTAAAGCTTGCTGTTAGGAGGGAATCTACAGCTTGCTGTGAAAGCGCTTCCCGAGGGGAGTCTAATGAGGGCAAACATTTGATGGTAGCAGCTTCCCTGCGGGAGATACTCTCTTTGCCAAAATCGCATTACTAGGCGAAAGTAGGTTACAATTCAGTACACTATCCTAAAGCTTGCTGTTAGGAGGGAATCTACAGCTTGCAGTGAAAGCGCTTCCAGAGGGGAGTCTAATGAGGGCAAACATTTGATGGTAGCAGCTTCCCTGCGGGAGATATTCTCTTTGCCAAAATCGCCTTATTAGCCGCAGTTAAGATACAATTCAGTACCCTATCCTAAAGCTTGCTGTTAGGAGGGAATCTGCAGCTTGCAGTGAAAGCGCTTCCAGAGGGGAGTCTAACGAGGGCAAACATTTGATGGTAGCAGCTTCCCTGCGGGAGATACTCTCTTTGCCAAAATCGCATTATTAGGCGAAAGTAAGTTACAATTCAGTACCCTATCCTAAAGCTTGCTGTTAGGAGGGAATCTGCAGCTTGCAGTGAAAGCGCTTCCAGAGGGGAGTCTAATGAGGGCAAACATTTGATGGTAGCAGCTTCCCTGCGGGAGATAGTCTCTTTGACATAATCGCCTTATTAGACGCAGTTAAGTTACAATTCAGTACCCTATCCTAAAGCTTGCTGTTAGGAGGGAATCTGCAGCTTGCAGTGAAAGCGCTTCCAGAGGGGAGTATATCGAGGGCAAACATTTGATGGTAGCAGCTTCCCTGCGGGAGATACTCTCTTTGCCAAAATCGCCTTATTAGCCGCAGTTAAGTTACAATTCAGTACCCTATCCTAAAGCTTGCTGTTAGGAGGGAATCTGCAGCTTGCAGTGAAAGCGCTTCCAGAGGGGAGTCTAATGAGGGCAAACATTTGATGGTAGCAGCTTCCCTGCGGGAGATACTCTCTTTGCCATAATCGCATTATTAGCAGCAGTTAAGTTACAATTCAGTACCCTATCCTAAAGCTTGCTGTTAGGAAGGAATCTGCAGCTTGCAGTGAAAGCACTTCCAGAGGGGAGTTTAAGGAGGGCAAACATTTGATGGTAGCAGCTTCCCTGCGGGAGATACTCTCTTTGCCAAAATCGCATTATTAGGCGAAAGTAAGTTACAATGCAGTACCCTATCCTAAAGCTTGCTGTTAGGAGGGAATCTGCAGATTCAGTGAAAGTGCTTCCAGAGGGGAGTCTAATGAGGGCAAACATTTGATGGTAGCAGCTTCCCTGCGGGAGATAGTCTCTTTGCCAAAATCGCATTATTAGGCGAAAGTAAGTTACAATTCAGTACCCTATCCTAAAGCTTGCTGTTAGGAGGGAATCTGCAGCTTGCAGTGAAAGCGCTTCCAGAGGGGAGTCTAATGAGGGCAAACATTTGATGGTAGGAGCTTCCCTGCGGGAGATACTCTCTTTCCCAAAATCGCATTATTAGGCGAAAATAAGTTACAATTCAGTACCCTATCCTAAATCTTGCTGTTAGGAGGGAATCTGCAGCTTGCAGTGAAAGCGCTTCCAGAGGGGAGTCTAATGAGGGCAAACATTTGATGGTAGCAGCTTCCCTGCGGGAGATACTCTCTTTGCCAAAATCGCATTATTAGGCGAAAGTAAGTTACAATTCAGTACCCTATCCTAAAGGTTGCTGTTAGGAGGGAATCTGCAGCTTGCAGTGAAAGCGCTTCCAGAGGGGAGTCTAATGAGGGCAAACATTTGATGGTAGCAGCTTCCCTGCGGGAGATACTCTCTTTCCCAAAATCGCATTATTAGGCGAAAGTAAGTTACAGTTCAGTACCCTATCCTAAAGCTTGCTGTTAGGAGGGAATCTGCAGCTTGCAGTGAAAGCGCTTCCAGAGGGGAGTCTAATGAGGGCAAACATTTGATGGTAGCACCTTCCCTGCGGGAGATACTCTCTTTGCCAAAATCGCATTATTAGCCGCAGTTAAGTTACAATTCAGTACCCTATCCTAAAGCTTGCTGTTAGGAAGGAATCTGCAGCTTGCAGTGAAAGCACTTCCAGAGGGGAGTCTAAGGAGGGCAAACATTTGATGGTAGCAGCTTCCCTGCGGGAGATACTCTCTTTGCCAGAATCGCATTATTAGGCGAAAGTAAGTTACAATTCAGTACCCTATCCTAAAGCTTGCTGTTAGGAGGGAATCTGCAGCTTGCAGTGAAAGCGCTTCCAGAGGGGAGTCTAACAAGGGCAAACATTTGATGGTAGCAGCTTCCCTGCGGGAGATACTCTCTTTGCCAAAATCGCATTATTAGGCGAAAGTAAGATACAATTCAGTACCTTACCCTAAAGCTTGCTGTTAGGAAGGAATCTGCAGCTTGCAGTGAAAGCGCTTCCAGAGGGGAGTCTAATGAGGGCAAACATTTGATGGTAGCAACTTCCCTGCGGGAGATATTCTCTTTGCCAAAATCGCCTTATGAGCCGCAGTTAAGTTACAATTCAGTACCCTATCCTAAAGCTTGCTGTTAGGAGGGAATCTGCAGCTTGCAGTGAAAGCTCTTCCAGAGGGGAGTCTAATGAGGGCAAACATTTGATGGTAACAGCTTCCCTGCGGGAGATATTCTCTTGCCAAAATCGCATTATTAGGCGAAAGTAAGATACAATTCAGTACCCTATCCTAAAGCTTGCTGTTAGGAGGGAATCTGCAGCTTGCAGTGAAAGCGCTTCCAGAGGGGAGTCTAATGAGGGCAAACATTTGATGGTAGCAGCTTCCCTGCGGGAGATACTCTCTTTGCCAAATTCGCCTTATTAGGCGAAAGTAAGTTACAATTCAGTACACTATCCTAAAGATTGCTGTTAGGAGGGAATCTGCAGCTTGCAGTGAAAGCGCTTCCAGAGGGGAGTCTAATGAGGGCAAACATTTGATGGTAGCAGCTTCCCTGCGAGAGATAGTCTCTTTGTCAAAATCGCCTTATTAGCCGCAGTTAAGTTACAATTCAGTACCCTATCCTAAAGCTTGCTGTTAGGAGGGAATCTGCAGCTTGCAGTGAAAGCGCTTCCAGAGGGGAGTCTAACGAGGGCAAACATTTGATGGTAGCAGCTTCCCTGTGGGAGATACTCTCTTTGCCATAATCCCCTTATTAGACGCAGTTATGTTACAATTCAGTACACTCTCCTACAGCTTGCTGTTAGGAGGGAATCTGCAGCTTGCAGTGAAAGCGCTTCCAGAGGGGAGTCTAATGAGGGCAAACATTTGATGGTAACAGCTTCCCTGCGGGAGATACTCTCTTTGCCAAAATCGCATTATTAGGCGAAAGTAAGTTACAATTCAGTACCTTATCCTAAAGCTTGCTGTTAGGAGGGAATCTGCAGCTTGCAGTGAAAGCACTTCCAGAGGGGAGTCTAACGAGGGCAAACATTTGATGGTAGCAGCTTCCCTGCGGGAGATAGTCTCTTTGCCAAAATCGCATTATTAGGCGAAAGTAAGATACAATTCAGTACCCTATCCTAAAGCTTGCTGTTAGGAGGGAATCTGCAGCTTGCAGTGAAAGCGCTTCCAGAGGGGAGTCTAATGAGGGCAAACATTTGATGGTAGCCGCTTCCCTGCGGGAGATACTCTCTTTCCCAAAATCGCATTATAAGGCGAAAATAAGTTAGAATTCAGTACCCTATCCTAAAGC
Organism: Phaenicophaeus curvirostris; assembly: GCF_032191515.1. Lineage (NCBI taxonomy): Eukaryota > Metazoa > Chordata > Aves > Cuculiformes > Cuculidae > Phaenicophaeus > Phaenicophaeus curvirostris. The sequence goes on from NW_027206751.1 coordinate 356,691, forward strand.
TTGCTGTTAGGAGGGAATCTGCAGCTTGCAGTGAAAGCGCTTCCAGAGGGGAGTCTAATGAGGGCAAACATTTGATGGTAGCAGCTTCCCTGCGGGAGATACTCTCTTTGCCAAAATCGCATTATTAGGCGAAAGTAAGTTACAATTCAGTACCCTATCCTAAAGCTTGCTGTTAGGAGGGAATCTGCAGCTTGCAGTGAAAGCGCTTCCAGAGGGGAGTCTAATGAGGGCAAACATTTGATGGTAGCCGCTTCCCTGCGGGAGATACTCTCTTTGCCAAAATCGCCTTATTAGCCGCAGTTAAATTACAATTCAGTACAATATCCTAAAGCTTGCTGTTAGGAGGGAATCTGCAGCTTGCAGTGAAAGCGCTTCCAGAGGGGAGTCTAATGAGGGGAAACATTTGATGGTAGCAGCTTCCCTGCGGGAGATACTCTCTTTGCCAAAATCGCATTATTAGGCAAAAGTAAGTTACAATTCAGTACCCTATCCTAAAGCTTGCTGTTAGGAGGGAATCTGCAGCTTGCAGTGAAAGCGCTTCCAGAGGGGAGTCTAATGAGGGCAAACATTTGATGGTAGCAGCTTCCCTGCCAGAGATACTCTCTTTGCCAAAATCGCATTATTAGGCGAAAGTAAGTTACAATTCAGTACCCTATCCTAAAGCTTGCTGTTAGGAAGGAATCTGCAGCTTGCAGTGAAAGCGCTTCCAGAGGGGAGTCTAATGAGGGCAAACATTTGATGGTAGCAGCTTCCCTGCGGGAGATATTCTCTTTGCCAAAATCGCCTTATTAGCCGCAGTTAAGTTACAATTCAGTACCCTATCCTAAAGCTTGCTGTTAGGAGGGAATCTGCAGCTTCCAGTGAAAGCGCTTCCAGAGGGGAGTCTAATGAGGGCAAACATTTGATGGTAGCAGCTTCCCTGCGGGAGATATTCTCTTTGCCAAAATCGCGTTATTAGGCGAAAGTAAGTTACAATTCAGTACCCTATCCTAAAGCTTGCTGTTAGGAGGGAATCTGCAGCTTGCAGTGAAAGCGCTTCCAGAGGGGAGTCTAATGAGGGCAAACATTTGATGGTAACAGCTTCCGTGCGGGAGATACTCTATTTGCCAAAATCGCATTACTAGGCGAAAGTAGAGTTACAATTCAGTACCTTATCCTAAAGCTTGCTGTTAGGAGGGAATCTGCAGCTTGCAGTGAAAGCACTTCCAGAGGGGAGTATAATGAGGGCAAACATTTGATGGTAGCAGCTTCCCTGCGGGAGATACTCTCTTTGAAAAATCGCATTATTAGGCGAAAGTAAGTTACAATTCAGTACCCTATCCTAAAGCTTGCTGTTAGGAGGGAATCTGCAGCTTGCAGTGAAAGCGCTTCCAGAGGGGAGTCTAATGAGGTCAAACATTTGATGGTAGCAGCTTCCCTGCGGGAGATACTCTCTTTCCATAATCGCATTATTCGCCGCAGTTAAGTTACAATTCAGTACCCTATCCTAAATCTTGCTGTTAGCAAGGAATCTGCAGCTTGCAGTGAAAGCGCTTCCAGAGGGGAGTCTAATGAGGGCAAACATTTGATGGTAACAGCTTCCCTGCGGGAGATACTCTCTTTGCCAAAATCGCATTACTAGGCGAAAGTAAGTTACAATTCAGTACCCTATCCTAAAGCTTGCTGTTAGGAGGGAATCTGCAGCTTGCAGTGAAAGCACTTCCAGAGGGGAGTCTAATGAGGGCAAACATTTGATGGTAGCAGCTTCCCTGCGGGAGATATTCTCTTTGCCAAAATCGCCTTATTAGACGCAGTTAAGTTACAATTCAGTACCCTATCCTAAAGCTTGCTGTTAGGTGGGAATCTGCAGCTTGCAGTGAAAGCGCTTCCAGAGGGGAGTCTAATGAGGGCAAACATTTGATGGTAGCAGCTTCCCTGAGGGAGATATTCTCTTTGCCATAATCGCCTTATTAGACACAGTTATGTTACAATTCAGTACACTCTCCTACAGCTTGCTGTTAGGAGGGAATCTGCAGCTTGCAGTGAAAGCGCTTCCAGAGGGGAGTCTAATGAGGGCAAACATTTGATGGTAGCAGCTTCCCTGCGGGAGATACTCTCTTTGCCAAAATCGCCTTATTAGGCGCAGTTAAGTTACAATTCAGTACCCTATCCTAAAGCTTGCTGTTAGGAGGGAATCTGCAGCTTGCAGTGAAAGCGCTTCCAGAGGGGAGTCTAATGAGGGCAAACATTTGATGGTAGAAGCTTCCTTGCGGGAGATAGTCTCTTTCCCAAAATCGCATTATTAGGCGAAAGTAATTTACAATTCAGTACCCTATCCTAAAGCTTGCTGTTAGGAGGGAATCTGCAGCTTGCAGTGAAAGCGCTTCCAGAGGGGAGTCTAACGAGGTCAAACATTTGATGGTAGCAGCTTCCCTGCGGGAGATACTCTCTTTCCATAATCGCATTATTCGCCGCTGTTAAGTTACAATTCAGTACCCTATACTAAATCTTGCTGTTAGGAAGGAATCTGCAGCTTGCAGTGAAAGCGCTTCCAGAGGGGAGTCTAATGAGGGCAAATATTTGATGGTAGCAGCTTCCCTGCGGGAGATACTCTCTTTGCCAAAATCGCATTATTAGGCGAAAGTAAGTTACAATTCAGTACCCTATCCTAAAGCTTGCTGTTAGGTGGGAATCTGCAGCTTGCAGTGAAAGCGCTTCCAGAGGGGAGTCTAATGAGGGCAAACATTTGATGGTAGCAGCTTCCCTGAGGGAGATATTCTCTTTGCCATAATCGCCTTATTAGACGCAGTTAAGTTACAATTCACTACCCTATCCTAAAGCTTGCTGTTAGGTGGGAATCTGCCGCTTGCAGTGAAAGCGCTTTCAGAGGGGATTGTATTGATGGCAAACATTTGATGGTAGCAGCTTCTCTGCGGGAGATATTCTCTTTGCCAAAATCGCGTTATTAGGCGAAAGTAAGTTACAATTCAGTACCCTATCCTAAAGATTGCTGTTAGGAGGGAATCTGCAGCTTGCAGTGAAAGCGCTTCCAGAGGGGAGTCTAATGAGGGCAAACATTTTATGGTAGCAGCTTCCCTGCGGGAGATATTCTCTTTGCCATAATCGCATTATTAGGCGAAAATAAGTTACAATTCAGTACACTATCCTAAACTTGCTGTTAGGAGGGAATCTGCAGCTTGCAGTGAAATCGCTTCCAGAGGGGAGTCTAATGAGGGCAAACATTTGATGGTAGCAGCTTCCCTGCGGGAGATACTCTCTTTGACAAAATCGCATTATTATGCGAAAGTAAGTTACAATTCAGTACCCTATCCTAAAGCTTGCTGTTAGGAGGGAATCTGAAGCTTGCAGTGAAAGCGCTTCCAGAGGGGAGTCTAATGAGGGCAAACATTTGATGGTAGCAGCTTCCCTGCGGGAGATACTCTCTTTGCCAAAATCGCATTATTAGGCGAAAGTAAGTTACAATTCAGTACCCTATCCTAAAGCTTGCTGTTAGGAGGGAATCTGCAGCTTGCAGTGAAAGCGCTTCCAGAGGGGAGTCTAATGAGGGCAAACATTTGATGGTAGCAGCTTCCGTGCGGGAGGTATTGTCTATGCCAAGATCGCCTTATTCGCCGCAGTTAAGTTACAATTCAGTACCCTATCCTAAAGCTTGCTGTTAGGAGGGAATCTGCAGCTTGCAGTGAAAGCGCTTCCAGAGGGGAGTCTAATGAGGGCAAATATTTGATGGTAGCAGCTTCCCTGCGGGAGATACTCTCCTTGCCAAATTGCTTTATTAGGCGAAATTAAGTTAGAATTCAGTACTCTATCCTAAAACTTGCTGTTAGGAGGGAATCTGCAGCTTGCAGTGAAAGCGCTTCCAGAGGGGAGTCTAATGAGGGCAAACATTTGATGGTAGCAGCTTCCCTGCGGGAGATATTCTCTTTGCCAAAATCGCATTATTAGGCGAAAGTAAGTTACAATTCAGTACCCTATCCTAAAGCTTGCTGTTAGGAGGGAATCTGCAGCTTGCAGTGAAAGCGCTTCCAGAGGGGAGTCTAACGAGGGCAAACATTTGATGGTAGCAGCTTCCCTGCGGGAGATACTCTCTTTGCCAAAATCGCATTATTAGGCGAAAGTAAGTTACAATTCAGTACCCTATCCTAAAGCTTGCTGTTAGGAGGGAATCTGCAGCTTGCAGTGAAAGCGCTTCCAGAGGGGAGTCTAATGAGGGCAAACATTTGATGGTAGCAGCTTCCCTGCGGGAGATAGTCTCTTTGCCATAATCGCATTATTAGACGCAGTTAAGTTACAATTCAGTACCCTATCCTAAAGATTGCTGTTAGGAGGGAATCTGCAGCTTGCAGTGAAAGCGCTTCCAGAGGGGAGTCTAATGAGGGCAAACATTTGATGGTAGCAGCTTCCCTGCGGGAGATACTCTCTTTGCCATAATCGCCTTATTAGCCGCAGTTAAGTTACAATTCAGTACCCTATCCTAAAGCTTGCTGTTAGGAGGGAATCTGCAGCTTGCAGTGAAAGCGCTTCCAGAGGGGAGTCTAATGAGGGCAAACATTTGATGGTAGCAGCTTCCCTGCGGGAGATACTCTCTTTGCAAAAATCGCATTATTAGGCGAAAGTAAGTTACAATTCAGTACCCTATCCTAAAGCTTGCTGTTAGGAGGGAATCTGCAGCTTGCAGTGAAAGCGCTTCCAGAGGGGAGTCTAATGAGGGCAAACATTTGATGGTAGCAGCTTCCCTGCGGGAGATACTCTCTTTGCCAAAATCCCCTTATTAACCGCAGTTAAATTACAATTCAGTACCCTATCCTAAAGCTTGCTGTTAGGAGGGAATCTGCAGCTTGCAGTGAAAGCGCTTCCAGAGGGGAGTCTAATGAGGGCAAACGTTTGATGGTAACAGCTTCCCTGCGGGAGATAGTCTCTTTGCCAAAATCGCATTATTAGGCGAAAGTAAGTTACAATTCAGTACCCTATCCTAAAGCTTGCTGTTAGGAGGGAATCTGCAGCTTGCAGTGAAAGCGCTTCCAGAGGGGAGTCTAATGAGGGCAAACATTTGGTGGCAGCAGCTTCCCTGCGAGTTATAGTCTCTTTGCCAAAATCGCATTATTGGGCGAAAGTAAGTTACAATTCAGTACCCTATCCTAAAGCTTGCTGTTAGGAGGGAATCTGCAGCTTGCAGTGAAAGAGCTTCCAGAGGGGAGTCTAATGAGGGCAAACATTTGATGGTAGCAGCTTCCCTGCGGGAGATACTCTCTTTGCCAAAATCGCATTACTATGCGAAAGTAAGATACAATTCAGTACCCTATCCTAAAGCTTGCTGTTAGGAGGGAATCTGCAGCTTGCAGTGAAAGCGCTTCCAGAGGGGAGTCCAATGAGGGCAAACATTTGATGGTAGCAGCTTCCCTGCGGGAGATACTCTCTTTGCCAAAATCGCCTTATTCGCCGCAGTTAAGATACAATTCAGTACCCTATCCTAAAGCTTGCTGTTAGGCGGGAATCTGCAGCTTGCAATGAAAGCGCTTCCAGAGGGGAGTCTAATGAGGGCAAATATTTGATGGTAGCAGCTTCCCTGCGGGAGATACTCTCATTGCTAAAATCGCTTTATTAGGCGAAAGTAAGTTACAATTCAGTACCCTATCCTAAAGCTTGCTGTTAGGAGGGAATCTGCAGCTTGCAGTGAAAGCACTTCCAGAGGGGAGTCTAATGAGGGCAAACATTTGATGGTAGCAGCTTCCCTGCGGGAGATACTCTCTTTCACAAAATCGCATTATTAGGCGAAAGTAAGTTACAATTCAGTACCCTATCCTAAAGCTTGCTGTTAGGAGGGAATCTGCAGCTTGCAGTGAAAGCACTTCCAGAGGGGAGTCTAATGAGGGCAAACATTTGATGGTAGCAGCTTCCCTGCGGGAGATACTCTCTTTGCCAAAATCGCATTATTAGGCGAAAATAAGTTACAATTCAGTACACTATCCTAAACTTACTGTTAGGAGGGAATCTGCAGCTTGCAGTGAAAGCGCTTCCAGAGGGGAGTCTAATGAGGGCAAACATTTGATGGTAGCAGCTTCCCTGCGGGAGATATTCTCTTTGCAAAAATCGCATTACTATGCGAAAGTAAGGTACAATTCAGTACCCTATCCTAAAGCTTGCTGTTAGGAGGGAATCTGCAGCTTGCAGTGAAAGCGCTTCCAGAGGGGAGTCTAATGAGGGCAAACATTTGATGGTAGCAGCTTCCCTGCGGGAGATACTCTCTTTGCCAAAATCGCCTTATTCGCCGCAGTTAAGTTACAATTCAGTACCCTCTAATAAAGCTTGCTGTTAGGAGGGAATCTGCAGCTTGCAATGAAAGCGCTTCCAGAGGGGAGTCTAATGAGGGCAAATATTTGATGGTAGCAGCTTCCCTGCGGGAGATACTCTCTTTGCTAAAATCGCTATATTAGGCGAAAGTAAGTTACAATTCAGTACCCTTTCCTAAAGCTTGCTGTTAGGAGGGAATCTGCAGCTTGCAGTGAAAGCGCTTCCAGAGGGGAGTCTAATGAGGGCAAACATTTGATGGTAGCAGCTTCCCTGCGGGAGATACTCTCTTTCACAAAATCGCATTATTAGGCGAAAGTAAGTTACAATTCAGTACCCTATCCTAAAGCTTGCTGTTAGGAGGGAATCTGCAGCTTGCAGTGAAAGCACTTCCAGAGGGGAGTCTAATGAGGGCAAACATTTGATGGTAGCAGCTTCCCTGCAGGAGATACTCTCTTTGCCAAAATCGCATTATTAGGCGATAATAAGTTACAATTCAGTACACTATCCTAAACTTGCTGTTAGGAGGGAATCTGCAGCTTGCAGTGAAAGCGCTTCCAGAGGCGAGTCTAATGAGGGCAAACATTTGATGGTAGCAGCTTCCCTGCGGGAGATACTCTCTTTGCAAAAATCGCATTATTAGGCGAAAGTAAGTTACAATTCAGTACCCTATCCTAAAGCTTGCTGTTAGGAGGGAATCTGCAGCTTGCAGTGAAAGCGCTTCCAGAGGGGAGTCTAATGAGGGCAAACATTTGATGGTAGCAGCTTCCCTGCGGGAGATAGTCTCTTTGCCAATATCCCCTTATTAACCGCAGTTAAATTACAATTCAGTACCCTATCCTAAAGCTTGCTGTTAGGAGGGAATCTGCAGCTTGCAGTGAAAGCGCTTCCAGAGGGGAGTCTAATGAGGGCAAACGTTTGATGGTAACAGCTTCCCTGCGGGAGATAGTCTCTTTCCCAAAATCGCCTTATTAGCCGCAGTTAAGTTACAATTCAGTACACTATCCTAAAGCTTGCTGTTAGGAGGGAATCTGCAGCTTGCAGTGAAAGCGCTTCCAGAGGGGAGTCTAATGAGGGCAAACATTTGGTGGCAGCAGCTTCCCTGCGAGTTATAGTCTCTTTGCCAAAATCGCATTATTAGGCGAAAGTAAGTTACAATTCAGTACCCTATCCTAAAGCTTGCTGTTAGGAGGGAATCTGCAGCTTGCAGTGAAAGCGCTTCCAGAGGGGAGTCTAATGAGGGCAAACATTTGGTGGCAGCAGCTTCCCTGCGAGTTATAGTCTCTTTGCCAAAATCGCATTATTAGGCGAAAGTAAGTTACAATTCAGTACCCTATCCTAAAGCTTGCTGTTAGGAGGGAATCTGCAGCTTGCAGTGAAAGAGCTTCCAGAGGGGAGTCTAATGAGGGCAAACATTTGATGGTAGCAGCTTCCCTGCGGGAGATACTCTCTTTGCCAAAATCGCATTACTATGCGAAAGTAAGTTACAATTCAGTACACTATCCTAAAGCTTGCTGTTAGGAGGGAATCTACAGCTTGCAGTGAAAGCGCTTCCAGAGGGGAGTCTAATGAGGGCAAACATTTTATGGTAGCAGCTTCCCTGCGGGAGATAGTCTCATTGCCAAAATCGCCTTAGTAGCCGCAGTTAAGTTACAATTCAGTACCCTCTCCTAAAGCTTGCTGTTAGGAGGGAATCTGCAGCTTGCAGTGAAAGCACTTCCAGAGGGGAGTCTAATGAGGGCAAATATTTGATGGTAGCAGCTTCCCTGCGGGAGATACTCTCTTTGCCAAAATCGCATTATTAGGCGAAAATAAGTTACAATTCAGTACACTATCCTAAACTTGCTGTTAGGAGGGAATCTGCAGCTTGCAGTGAAAGCGCTTCCAGAGGGGAGTCTAATGAGGGCAAACATTTGATGGTAGCAGCTTCCCTGCGGGAGATACTCTCTTTGCAAAAATCGCATTACTATGCGAAAGTAAGTTACAATTCAGTACCCTATCCTAAAGCTTGCTGTTAGGAGGGAATCTGCAGCTTGCAGTGAAAGCGCTTCCAGAGGGGAGTCTAATGAGGGCAAACATTTGATGGTAGCAGCTTCCCTGCGGGAGATACTCTCTTTGCCAAAATCGCATTATTAGGCGAAAGTAAGTTACAATTCAGTACCCTATCCTAAAGCTTGCTGTTAGGAGGGAATCTGCAGCTTGCAGTGAAAGCGCTTCCAGAGGGGAGTCTAACGAGGGCAAACATTTGATTGTAGCAGCTTCCCTGCGGGAGATACCCTCTTTGCCAAAATCGCATTATTAGGCGAAAGTAAGTTACAATTCAGTACCCTATCCTAAAGCTTGCTGTTAGGAGGGAATCTGCAGCTTGCAGTGAAAGCGCTTCCAGAGGGGAGTCTAACGAGGGCAAACATTTGATGGTAGCAGCTTCCGTGCGGGAGATACTCTCTTTGCCAAAATCGCCTTATTCGCCGCAGTTAAGTTACAATTAAGTACCCTATCCTAAAGCTTGCTGTTAGGAGGGAATCTGCAGCTTGCAGTGAAAGCGCTTCCAGAGGGGAGTCTAATGAGGGCAAACATTTGATGGTAGCAGCTTCCCTGCGGGAGATACTCTCTTTGCCACATCGCTTTATTAGGCGAAAGTAAGTTACAATTCAGTACTCTATCCTAAAACTTGCTGTTAGGAGGGAATCTGCAGCTTGCAGTGAAAGCGCTTCCAGAGGGGAGACTAATGAGGGCAAACATTTGATGGTAGCAGCTTCCCTGCGGGAGATACTCTCTTTGCCAAAATCGCATTATAAGGCGAAAGTAAGTCACAATTCAGTACCCTATCCTAAAGATTGCTGTTAGGAGGGAATCTGCAGCTTGCAGTGAAAGCGCTTCCAGAGGGGAGTCTAATGAGGGCAAACATTTGATGGTAGCAGCTTCCCTGCGGGAGATACTCTCTTTGCCAAAATCGCATTATTAGGCGAAAGTAAGTTACAATTCAGTACCCTATCCTAAAGCTTGCTGTTAGGAGGGAATCTGCAGCTTGCAGTGAAAGCGCTTCCAGAGGGGAGTCTAACGAGGGCAAACATTTGATTGTAGCAGCTTCCCTGCGGGAGATACTCTCTTTGCCAAAATCGCATTATTAGGCGAAAGTAAGTTACAATTCAGTACCCTATCCTAAAGCTTGCTGTTAGGAGGGAATCTGCAGCTTGCAGTGAAAGCGCTTCCAGAGGGGAGTCTAATGAGGGCAAACATTTGATGGTAGCAGCTTCCCTGCGGGAGATAGTCTCTTTGCCATAATCCCCTTATTAGCCGCAGTTAAGTTACAATTCAGTACCCTATCCTAAAGATTGCTGTTAGGAGGGAATCTGCAGCTTGCAGTGAAAGCGCTTCCAGAGGGGAGTATATCGAGGGCAAACATTTGATGGTAGCAGCTTCCCTGCGGGAGATATTCTCTTTGCCAAAATCGCCTTATTAACCGCAGTTAATTTACAATTCAGTACCCTATCCTAAAGCTTGCTGTTAGGAGGGAATCTGCAGCTTGCAGTGAAAGCGCTTCCAGAGGGGAGTCTAATGAGGGCAAACATTTGATGGTAGCAGCTTCCCTGCGGGAGATACTCTCTTTGCCAAAATCGCATTATTAGGCGAAAGTAAGTTACAATTCAGTACCCTATCCTAAAGCTTGCTGTTAGGAGGGAATCTGCAGATTCAGTGAAAGTGCTTCCAGAGGGGAGTCTAATGAGGGCAAACATTTTATGGTAGCAGCTTCCCTGAGGGAGATATTCTCTTTGCCATAATCGCCTTATTAGACGCAGTTATGATACAATTCATTACACTGTCCTAAAGATTGCTGTTAGGAGGGAATGTGCAGCTTGCAGTGAAAGCGCTTCCAGAGGGGAGTATATCGAGGGCAAACATTTGATGGTAGCAGCTTCCCTGCGGGAGATATTCTCTTTGCCAAATATGCCTTAATATGCGAAAGTAAGTTACAATTCAGTACCCTATCCTAAAGCTTGCTGTTAGGAGGGAATCTGCAGCTTGCAGTGAAAGCGCTTCCAGAGGGGAGTCTAATGAGGGCAAACATTTGATGGTAGCAGCTTCCCTGCGGGAGATATTCTCTTTGCCAAAATCGCCTTTTTAGACGCAGTTAAGTTACAATTCAGTACGCTATCCTAAAGCTTGCTGTTAGGAGGGAATCTGCAGCTTGCAGTGAAAGCGCTTCCAGAGGGGAGTCTAATGAGGGCAAACATTTGATGGTAGCAGCTTCCCTGCGGGAGATACTCTCTTTGCAAAAATCGCATTATTAGGCGAAAGTAAGTTACAATTCAGTACCCTATCCTAAAGCTTGCTGTTAGGAGGGAATCTGCAGCTTGCAGTGAAAGCGCTTCCAGAGGGGAGTCTAATGAGGGCAAACATTTGATGGCAGCAGCTTCCCTGCGGGAGATACTCTCTTTGCCAAAATCGCATTATTAGGCGAAAGTAAGTTACAATTCAGTACGCTATCCTAAAGCTTGCTGTTAGGAGGGAATCTGCAGCTTGCAGTGAAAGCGCTTCCAGAGGGGAGTCTAATGAGGGCAAACATTTGATGGTAGCCGCTTCCCTGCGGGAGATACTCTTTTTGCCAATATCTCATTATTAGGCGAAAGTAAGTTACAATTCAGTACCCTATCCTAAAGCTTGCTGTTAGGAGGGAATCTGCAGCTTGCAGTGAAAGCGCTTCCTGAGGGGAGTCTAATGAGGGCAAACATTTGATGGTAGCAGCTTCCCTGCGGGAGATACTCTCTTTCACAAAATCGCATTATTAGGCGAAAGTAAGTTACAATTCAGTACCCTATCCTAAAGCTTGCTGTTAGGAGGGAATCTGCAGCTTGCAGTGAAAGCGCTTCCAGAGGGGATTCTAATGAGGGCAAACATTTGATGGTAGCAGCTTCCCTGCGGGAGATACTCTCTTTGCCAAAATCGCATTATTAGGCGAAAGTAAGTTACAATTCCGTACCATATCCTAAAGCTTGCTGTTAGGAGGGAATCTGCAGCTTGCAGTGAAAGCGCTTCCAGAGGGGAGTCTAATGAGGGCAAACATTTGATGGTAGCAGCTTCCCTGCGGGAGATACTCTCTTTCACAAAATCGCATTATTAGGCGAAAGTAAGTTACAATTCAGTACCCTATCCTAAAGCTTGCTGTTAGGAGGGAATCTGCAGCTTGCAGTGAAAGCGCTTCCAGAGGGGAGTCTAACGAGGGCAAACATTTGATGGTAGCAGCTTCCCTGCGGGAGATACTCTCTTTGACAAAATCGCCTTATTAGCCGCAGTTAAGTTACAATTCAGTACCCTATCCTAAAGCTTGCTGTTAGGAGGGAATCTGCAGCTTGCAGTGAAAGCGCTTCCAGAGGGGAGTCTAATGAGGGGAAATATTTGATGGTAGCAGCTTCCCTGCGGGAGATACTCTCTTTGCCAAATCGCTTTATTAGGCGAAAGAAAGTTACAATTCAGTACTCTATCCTAAAACTTGCTGTTAGGAGGGAATCTGCAGCTTGGAGTGAAAGCGCTTCCAGAGGGGAGTCTAATGAGGGCAAATATTTGATGGTAGCACCTTCCCTGCAGGAGATACTCTCTTTGCCAAAATCGCCTTATTAGCCGCAGTTAAGTTACAATTCAGTACCCTATCCTAAAGCTTGCTGTTAGGAGGGAATCTGCAGCTTGCAGTGAAAGCGCTTCCAGAGGGGAGTCTAATGAGGGCAAACATTTGATGGTAACAGTTTCCCTGCGGGAGATAGTCTCTTTGCCAAAATCGCATTATTATGCGAAAGTAAGTTACAATTCAGTACCCTATCCTAAAGCTTGCTGTTAGGAGGGAATCTGCAGCTTGCAGTGAAAGCGCTTCCAGAGGGGAGTCTAATGAGGGCAAACATTTGGTGGCAGCAGCTTCCCTGCGAGTTATAGTCTCTTTGCCAAAATCGCATTATTAGGCGAAAGTAAGTTACAATTCAGTACCCTATCCTAAAGCTTGCTGTTAGGAGGGAATCTGCAGCTTGCAGTGAAAGCGCTTCCCGAGGGGAGTCTAATGAGGGCAAACATTTGATGGTAGCAGCTTCCCTGCGGGAGATACTCTCTTTGCCAAAATCGCATTACTAGGCGAAAGTAGGTTACAATTCAGTACACTATCCTAAAGCTTGCTGTTAGGAGGGAATCTACAGCTTGCAGTGAAAGCGCTTCCAGAGGGGAGTCTAATGAGGGCAAACATTTGATGGTAGCAGCTTCCCTGCGGGAGATATTCTCTTTGCCAAAATCGCCTTATTAGCCGCAGTTAAGATACAATTCAGTACCCTATCCTAAAGCTTGCTGTTAGGAGGGAATCTGCAGCTTGCAGTGAAAGCGCTTCCAGAGGGGAGTATATCGAGGGCAAACATTTGATGGTAGCAGCTTCCCTGCGGGAGATACTCTCTTTGCCAAAATCGCCTTATTAGCCGCAGTTAAGTTACAATTCAGTACCCTATCCTAAAGCTTGCTGTTAGGAGGGAATCTGCAGCTTGCAGTGAAAGTGCTTCCAGAGGGGAGTCTAATGAGGGCAAACATTTGATGGTAGCAGCTTCACTGCGGGAGATACTCTCTTTTCCAAAATCGCATTATTAGGCGAAAGTAAGTTACAATTCAGTACCCTATCCTAAAGATTGCTGTTAGGAGGGAATCTGCAGCTTGCAGTGAAAGCGCTTCCAGAGGGGAGTCTAATGAGGGCAAACATTTGATGGTAGCAGCTTCCCTGCGGGAGATACTCTCTTTGCCAAAATCGCATTATTAGGCGAAAGTAAGTTACAATTCAGTACCCTATCCTAAAGCTTGCTGTTAGGAGGGAATCTGCAGCTTGCAGTGAAAGCGCTTCCAGAGGGGAGTCTAATGAGGGCAAACATTTGGTGGCAGCAGCTTCCCTGCGAGTTATAGTCTCTTTGCCAAAATCGCATTATTAAGCGAAAGTAAATTACAATTCAGTACCATATCCTAAAGCTTGCTGTTAGGAGGGAATCTACAGCTTGCTGTGAAAGCGCTTCCCGAGGGGAGTCTAATGAGGGCAAACATTTGATGGTAGCAGCTTCCCTGCGGGAGATACTCTCTTTGCCAAAATCGCATTACTAGGCGAAAGTAGGTTACAATTCAGTACACTATCCTAAAGCTTGCTGTTAGGAGGGAATCTACAGCTTGCAGTGAAAGCGCTTCCAGAGGGGAGTCTAATGAGGGCAAACATTTGATGGTAGCAGCTTCCCTGCGGGAGATATTCTCTTTGCCAAAATCGCCTTATTAGCCGCAGTTAAGATACAATTCAGTACCCTATCCTAAAGCTAGCTGTTAGGAGGGAATCTGCAGCTTGCAGTGAAAGCGCTTCCAGAGGGGAGTCTAATGAGGGCAAACATTTGATGGTAGCAGCTTCCCTGCGGGAGATATTCTCTTTGCCAAAATCGCATTATTAGGCGAAAGTAAGTTACAATTCAGTACCCTATCCTAAAGCTTGCTGTTAGGAGGGAATCTGCAGCTTGCAGTGAAAGCGCTTCCAGAGGGGAGTCTAACGAGGGCAAACATTTGATGGTAGCAGCTTCCCTGCGGGAGATACTCTCTTTGCCAAAATCGCATTATTAGGCGAAAGTAAGTTACAATTCAGTACCCTATCCTAAAGCTTGCTGTTAGGAGGGAATCTGCAGCTTGCAGTGAAAGCGCTTCCAGAGGGGAGTCTAATGAGGGCAAACATTTGATGGTAGCAGCTTCCCTGCGGGAGATAGTCTCTTTGACATAATCGCCTTATTAGACGCAGTTAAGTTACAATTCAGTACCCTATCCTAAAGATTGCTGTTAGGAGGGAATCTGCAGCTTGCAGTGAAAGCGCTTCCAGAGGGGAGTCTAATGAGGGCAAACATTTGATGGTAGCAGCTTCCCTGCGGGAGATACTCTCTTTGCCAAAATCGCCTTATTAGCCGCAGTTAAGTTACAATTCAGTACCCTATCCTAAAGCTTGCTGTTAGGAGGGAATCTGCAGCTTGCAGTGAAAGCGCTTCCTGAGGGGAGTCTAATGAGGGCAAATATTTGATGGTAGCATCTTCCCTGCGGGAGATACTCTCTTTCACAAAATCGCATTATTAGGCGAAAGTAAGTTACAATTCAGTACCCTATCCTAAAGCTTGCTGTTAGGAGGGAATCTGCAGCTTGCAGTGAAAGCACTTCCAGAGGGGAGTCTAATGAGGGCAAACATTTGATGGTAGCAGCTTCCCTGCGGGAGATAGTCTCTTTGCCAAAATCCCCTTATTAACAGCAGTTAAAATACAATTCAGTACCCTATCCTAAAGCTTGCTGTTAGGAGGGAATCTGCAGCTTGCAGTGAAAGCGCTTCCAGAGGGGAGTCTAACGAGGGCAAACATTTGATGGTAGCAGCTTCCGTGCGGGAGATACTCTCTTTGCCAAAATCGCCTTATTAGCCGCAGTTAAGTTACAATTAAGTACCCTATCCTAAAGCTTGCTGTTAGGAGGGAATCTGCAGCTTGCAGTGAAAGCGCTTCCAGAGGGGAGTCTAATGAGGGCAAATATTTGATGGTAGCAGCTTCCCTGCGGGAGATACTCTCTTTGCCACATCGCTTTATTAGGCGAAAGTAAGTTACAATTCAGTACTCTATCCTAAAACTTGCTGTTAGGAGGGAATCTGCAGCTTGCAGTGAAAGCGCTTCCAGAGGGGAGTCTAATGAGGGCAAACATTTGATGGTAGCAGCTTCACTGCGGGAGATACTCTCTTTGCCAATATCGCCTTATTAGGCGAAAGTAAGTTACAATTCAGTACCCTATCCTAAAGCTTGCTGTTAGGAGGGAATCTGCAGCTTGCAGTGAAAGCGCTTCCAGAGGGGAGTCTAACGAGGGCAAACATTTGATTGTAGCAGCTTCCCTGCGGGAGATACTCTCTTTGCCAAAATCGCATTATTAGGCGAAAGTAAGTTACAATTCAGTACCCTATCCTAAAGCTTGCTGTTAGGAGGGAATCTGCAGATTGCAGTGAAAGCGCTTCCAGAGGGGAGTCTAACGAGGGCAAACATTTGATGGTAGCAGCTTCCGTGCGGGAGATACTCTCTTTGCCAAAATCGCCTTATTCGCCGCAGTTAAGTTACAATTAAGTACCCTATCCTAAAGCTTGCTGTTAGGAGGGAATCTGCAGCTTGCAGTGGAAGCGCTTCCAGAGGGGAGTCTAATGAGGGCAAATATTTGATGGTAGCAGCTTCCCTGCGGGAGATACTCTCTTTGCCACATCGCTTTATTAGGCGAAAGTAAGTTACAATTCAGTACTCTATCCTAAAACTTGCTGTTAGGAGGGAATCTGCAGCTTGCAGTGAAAGCGCTTCCAGAGGGGAGTCTAATGAGGGCAAACATTTGATGGTAGCAGCTTCACTGCGGGAGATACTCTCTTTGCCAAAATCGCATTATAAGGCGAAAGTAAGTTACAATTCAGTACCCTATCCTAAAGCTTGCTGTTAGGAGGGAATCTGCAGCTTGCAGTGAAAGCGCTTCCAGAGGGGAGTCTAATGAGGGCAAACATTTGGTGGTAGCAGCTTCCCTGCGGGAGATAGTCTCTTTGCCATAATCCCCTTATTAGCCGCAGTTAAGTTACAATTCAGTACCCTATCCTAAAGATTGCTGTTAGGAGGGAATCTGCAGCTTGCAGTGAAAGCGCTTCCAGAGGGGAGTATATCGAGGGCAAACATTTGATGGTAGCAGCTTCCCTGCGGGAGATATTCTCTTTGCCATAATCGCCTTATTAACCGCAGTTAATTTACAATTCAGTACCCTATCCTAAAGCTTGCTGTTAGGAGGGAATCTGCAGCTTGCAGTGAAAGCGCTTCCAGAGGAGAGTCTAATGAGGGCAAACATTTGATGGTAGCAGCTTCCCTGCGGGAGATACTCTCTTTGCCAAAATTTCATTATTAGGCGAAAGTAAGTTACAATTCAGTACCCTATCCTAAAGCTTGCTGTTAGGAGGGAATCTGCAGCTTGCAGTGAAAGCGCTTCCAGAGGGGAGTCTAATGAGGGCAAACATTTGATGGTAGCAGCTTCCCTGAGGGAGATATTATCTTTGCCATAATCGCCTTTTTAGACGCAGTTATGTTACAATTCAGTACACTGTCCTAAAGATTGCTGTTAGGAGGGAATATGCAGCTTGCAGTGAAAGCGCTTCCAGAGGGGAGTATATCGAGGGCAAACATTTGATGGTAGCAGCTTCCCTGCGGGAGATATTCTCTTTGCCAAAATCGCCTTATTAGCCTCAGTTAAGTTATAATTCAGTACCCTACCCTAAAGCTTGCTGTTAAGAGGGAATCTGCAGCTTGCAGTGAAAGCGCTTCCAGAGGGGATTCTAATGAGGGCAAACATTTGATGGTAGCAGCTTCCCTGCGGGAGATACTCTCTTTCCCAAAATCGCATTATTAGGCGAAAGTAAGTTACAATTCAGTACCCTATCCTAAAGCTTGCTGTTAGGAGGGAATCTGCAGCTTGCAGTGAAAGCGCTTCCAGAGGGGAGTCTAATGAGGGCAAACATTTGATGGCAGCAGCTTCCCTGCGGGAGATACTCTCTTTCACAAAATCGCATTATTAGGCGAAAGTAAGTTACAATTCAGTACCCTATCCTAAAGCTTGCTGTTAGGAGGGAATCTGCAGCTTGCAGTGAAAGCGCTTCCAGAGGGGAGTCTAATGAGGGCAAACATTTGATGGTAGCAGCTTCCCTGCGGGAGATACTCTCTTTGCCAAAATCGCATTATTAGGCGAAAGTAAGTTACAATTCAGTACCCTATCCTAAAGCTTGCTGTTAGGAGGGAATCTGCAGATTCAGTGAAAGTGCTTCCAGAGGGGAGTCTAATGAGGGCAAACATTTGATGGTAGCAGCTTCCCTGCGGGAGATACTCTCTTTGCCAAAATCGCATTATTAGGCGAAAGTAAGTTACAATTCAGTACCCTATGCTAAAGCTTGCTGTTAGGAAGGAATCTGCAGGTTGCAGTGAAAGCGCTTCCAGAGGGGAGTCTAATGAGGGCAAACATTTGATGGTAGCAGCTTCCCTGCGGGAGATAGTCTCTTTGCCAAAATCCCCTTATTAACCGCAGTTAAGTTACAATTCAGTACCCTATCCTAAAGCTTGCTGTTAGGAGGGAATCTGCAGCTTCCAGTGAAAGCGCTTCCAGAGGGGAGTCTAATGAGGGCAAACGTTTGATGGTAACAGTTTCCCTGCGGGAGATAGTCTCTTTGCCAAAATCGCATTATTAGGCGAAAGTAAGTTACAATTCAGTACCCTATCCTAAAGCTTGCTGTTAGGAGGGAATCTGCAGCTTGCAGTGAAAGCGCTTCCAGAGGGGAGTCTAATGAGGGCAAACATTTGATGGTAGCAGCTTCCCTGCGGGAGATACTCTCTTTCACAAAATCGCATTATTAGGCGAAAGTAAGTTACAATTCAGTACCCTATCCTAAAGCTTGCTGTTAGGAGGGAATCTGCAGATTCAGTGAAAGTGCTTCCAGAGGGGAGTCTAATGAGGGCAAACATTTGATGGTAGCAGCTTCCCTGCGGGAGATACTCTCTTTTCCAATATCGCATTATTAGGCGAAAGTAAGTTACAATTCAGTACCCTATGCTAAAGCTTGCTGTTAGGAAGGAATCTGCAGCTTGCAGTGAAAGCGCTTCCAGAGGGGAGTCTAATGAGGGCAAACATTTGATGGTAGCAGCTTCCCTGCGGGAGATAGTCTCTTTGCCAAAATCCCCTTATTAACCGCAGTTAAGTTACAATTCAGTACCCTATCCTAAAGCTTGCTGTTAGGAGGGAATCTGCAGCTTGCAGTGAAAGCGCTTCCAGAGGGGAGTCTAATGAGGGCAAACGTTTGATGGTAGCAGCTTCCCTGCGGGAGATAGTCTCTTTGCCAAAATCGCATTATTAGGCGAAAGTAAGTTACAATTCAGTACCCTATCCTAAAGCTTGCTGTTAGGAGGGAATCTGCAGCTTGCAGTGAAAGCGCTTCCAGAGGGGAGTCTAATGAGGGCAAACATTTGATGGTAGCAGCTTCCCTGAGGGAGATATTATCTTTGCCATAATCGCCTTATTAGACGCAGTTATGTTACAATTCAGTACACTGTCCTAAAGATTGCTGTTAGGAGGGAATGTGCAGCTTGCAGTGAAAGCGCTTCCAGAGGGGAGTATATCGAGGGCAAACATTTGATGGTAGCAGCTTCCCTGCGGGAGATATTCTCTTTGCCAAAATCGCCTTATTAGCCTCAGTTAAGTTACAATTCAGTACCCTACCCTAAAGCTTGCTGTTAGGAGGGAATCTGCAGCTTGCAGTGAAAGCGCTTCCAGAGGGGATTCTAATGAGGGCAAACATTTGATGGTAGCAGCTTCCCTGCGGGAGATACTCTCTTTCCCAAAATCGCATTATTAGGCGAAAGTAAGTTACAATTCAGTACCCTATCCTAAAGCTTGCTGTTAGGAGGGAATCTGCAGCTTGCAGTGAAAGCGCTTCCAGAGGGGAGTCTAATGAGGGCAAACATTTGATGGCAGCAGCTTCCCTGCGGGAGATACTCTCTTTCACAAAATCGCATTATTAGGCGAAAGTAAGTTACAATTCAGTACGCTATCCTAAAGCTTGCTGTTAGGTGGGAATCTGCAGCTTGCAGTGAAAGCGCTTCCAGAGGGGAGTCTAATGAGGGCAAACATTTGATGGTAGCAGCTTCCCTGCGGGAGATACTCTCTTTGCAAAAATCGCATTATTAGGCGAAAGTAAGTTACAATTCAGTACCCTATCCTAAAGCTTGCTGTTAGGAGGGAATCTGCAGCTTGCAGTGAAAGCGCTTCCAGAGGGGAGTCTAATGAGGGCAAACATTTGATGGCAGCAGCTTCCCTGCGGGAGATACTCTCTTTCACAATATCGCATTATTAGGCGAAAGTAAGTTACAATTCAGTACCCTATCCTAAAGCTTGCTGTTAGGAGGGAATCTGCAGCTTGCAGTGAAAGAGCTTCCAGAGGGGAGTCTAATGAGGGCAAACATTTGATGGTAGCAGCTTCCCTGCGGGAGATACTCTCTTTGCCAAAATCGCATTATTAGGCGAAAGTAAGTTACAATTCAGTACCCTATCCTAAAGCTTGCTGTTAGGAAGGAATCTGCAGCTTGCAGTGAAAGCGCTTCCAGAGGGGAGTCTAATGAGGGCAAACATTTGATGGTAGCAGCTTCCCTGCGGGAGATACTCTCTTTGCCAAAATCCCCTTATTAACCGCAGTTAAGTTACAATTCAGTACCCTATCCTAAAGCTTGCTGTTAGGAGGGAATCTGCAGCTTCCAGTGAAAGCGCTTCCAGAGGGGAGTCTAATGAGGGCAAACGTTTGATGGTAACAGTTTCCCTGCGGGAGATAGTCTCTTTGCCAAAATCGCATTATTAGGCGAAAGTAAGTTACAATTCAGTACCCTATCCTAAAGCTTGCTGTTAGGAGGGAATCTGCAGCTTGCAGTGAAAGCGCTTCCAGAGGGGAGTCTAATGAGGGCAAACATTTGATGGCAGCAGCTTCCCTGCGAGTTATAGTCTCTTTGCCAAAATCGCATTATTAGGCGAAAGTAAGATACAATTCAGTACCCTATCCTAAAGCTTGCTGTTAGGAGGGAATCTACAGCTTGCTGTGAAAGCGCTTCCCGAGGGGAGTCTAATGAGGGCAAACATTTGATGGTAGCAGCTTCCCTGCGGGAGATACTCTCTTTGCCAAAATCGCATTACTAGGCGAAAGTAGGTTACAATTCAGTAGCCTATCCTAAAGCTTGCTGTTAGGAGGGAATCTACAGCTTGCAGTGAAAGCGCTTCCAGAGGGGAGTCTAATGAGCGCAAACATTTGATGGTAGCAGCTTCCCTGCGGGAGATATTCTCTTTGCCAAAATCGCCTTATTAGCCGCAGTTAAGTTACAATTCAGTACCCTATCCTAAAGCTTGCTGTTAGGAGGGAATCTGCAGCTTGCAGTGAAAGCACTTCCAGAGGGGAGTCTAATGAGGGCAAACATTTGATGGTAGCAGCTTCCCTGCGGGAGATATTCTCTTTGCCAAAATCGCATTATTAGGCGAAAGTAAGTTACAATTCAGTACCCTATACTAAAGCTTGCTGTTAGGAGGGAATCTGCAGCTTGCAGTGAAAGCGCTTCCAGAGGGGAGTCTAATGAGGGCAAACATTTGATGGTAGCAGCTTCCCTGCGGGAGATAGTCTCTTTGCCATAATCGCCTTATTAGCCGCAGTTAAGTTACAATTCAGTACCCTATCCTAAAGATTGCTGTTAGGAGGGAATCTGCAGCTTGCAGTGAAAGCGCTTCCAGAGGGGAGTCTCATGAGGGCAAACACTTGATGGTAGCACCTTCCGTGCGGGAGATACTCTCTTTGCCAAAATCGCATTATTAGGCGAAAGTAAGTTACAATTCAGTACCCTATCCTAAAGCTTGCTGTTAGGAGGGAATCTGCAGCTTGCAGTGAAAGTGCTTCCAGAGGGGAGTCTAATGAGGGCAAACATTTGATGGTAGCAGCTTCCCTGCGGGAGATACTCTCTTTGCCAAAATCGCATTACTAGGCGAAAGTAGGTAACAATTCAGTACACTATCCTAAAGCTTGCTGTTAGGAGGGAATCTACAGCTTGCAGTGAAAGCGCTTCCAGAGGGGAGTCTAATGAGGGCAAACATTTTATGGTAGCAGCTTCCCTGCGGGAGATATTCTCTTTGCCAAAATCGCCTTATTAGCCGCAGTTAAGTTACAATTCAGTACCCTATCCTAAAGCTTGCTGTTAGGAGGGAATCTGCAGCTTGCAGTGAAAGCGCTTCCAGAGGGGAGTCTAATGAGGGCAAACATTTGATGGTAGCAGCTTCCCTGCGGGAGATATTCTCTTTGCCAAAATCGCATTATTAGGCGAAAGTAAGTTACAATTCAGTACCCTATCCTAAAGCTTGCTGTTAGGAGGGAATCTGCAGCTTGCAGTGAAAGCGCTTCCAGAGGGGAGTCTAACGAGGGCAAACATTTGATGGTAGCAGCTTCCCTGCGGGAGATACTCTCTTTGCCAAAATCGCATTATTAGGAGAAAGTAAGTTACAATTCAGTACCCTATCCTAAAGCTTGCTGTTAGGAGGGAATCTGCAGCTTGCAGTGAAAGCGCTTCCAGAGGGGAGTCTAATGAGGGCAAACATTTGATGGTAGCAGCTTCCCTGCGGGAGATAGTCTCTTTGCCATAATCGCCTTATTAGCCGCAGTTAAGTTACAATTCAGTACACTATCCTAAAGCTTGCTGTTAGGAGGGAATCTGCAGCTTGCAGTGAAAGCGCTTCCAGAGGGGATCAAATGAGGGCAAAGATTTGATGGTAGAAGCTTCCCTGCGGGGAGATACTCTCTTTGCTAAAATCGCATTATTAGGCGAAAGTAAGTTACAATTCAGTACCCTATCCTAAAGCTTGCTGTTAGGAGGGAATCTGCAGCTTGCAGTGAAAGCGCTTCCAGAGGGGAGTCTAACGAGGGCAAACATTTGATGGTAGCAGCTTCCCTGCGGGAGATACTCTCTTTGCCAAAATCGCCTTATTAGCCGCAGTTAAGTTACAATTCAGTACCCTATCCTAAATCTTGCTGTTAGGAGGGAATCTGCAGCTTGCAGTGAAAGCGCTTCCAGAGGGGAGTCTAATGAGGGCAAATATTTGATGGTAGCAGCTTCCCTGCGGAGATTCTCTCTTTGCCAAATCGCATTATTAGGCGAAAGTAAGTTACAATTCAGTACCCTATCCTAAAGCTTGCTGTTAGGAGGAATCTGCAGCTTGCAGTGAAAGCGCTTCCAGAGGGGAGTCTAATGAGGACAAACATTTGATGGTAGCAGCTTCCCTGCGAGTTATAGTCTCTGCCAAAATCGCATTACTAGGCGAAAGTAAGATACAATTCAGTACACTGTCCTACAGCTTGCTGTTAGGAGGGAATCTGCAGTTGCAGTGAAAGCGCTTCCAGAGGGGAGTCTAATGAGGGCAAACATTTGATGGTAGCAGCTTCCCTGTGGGAGATACTCTCTTTGCCAAATCATCGCATTACTAGGCGAAAGTAAGTTACAATTCAGTACCTTATCCTAAAGCTTGCAGTTAGGAGGGAATCTGCAGCTTGCAGTGAAAGCGCATCCAGAGGGGAGTCTAACGAGGGCAAACATTTGATGGTAGCAGCTTCCGTGCGGGAGATACTCTCTTTGCCAAAATCGCCTTATTCGCCGCAGTTAAGTTACAATTAAGTACCCTATCCTAAAGCTTGCTGTTAGGAGGGAATCTGCAGCTTGCAGTGAAAGCGCTTCCAGAGGGGAGTCTAATGAGGGCAAATATTTGATGGTAGCAGCTTCCCTGCGGGAGATACTCTCTTTGCCACATCGCTTTATTAGGCGAAAGTAAGTTACAATTCAGTACTCTATCCTAAAACTTGCTGTTAGGAGGGAATCTGCAGCTTGCAGTGAAAGTGCTTCCAGAGGGGAGTCTAATGAGGGCAAACATTTGATGGTAGCAGCTTCACTGCGGGAGATACTCTCTTTTCCAAAATCGCATTATTAGGCGAAAGTAAGATACAATTCAGTACCCTATCCTAAAGATTGCTGTTAGGAGGGAATCTGCAGCTTGCAGTGAAAGCGCTTCCAGAGGGGAGTCTAATGAGGGCAAACATTTGATGGTAGCAGCTTCCCTGCGGGAGATACTCTCTTTGCCAAAATCGCATTATTAGGCGAAAGTAAGTTATTATTCAGTACCCTATCCTAAAGCTTGCTGTTAGGAGGGAATCTGCAGCTTGCAGTGAAAGCGCTTCCAGAGGGGAGTCTAATGAGGTCAAACATTTGATGGTAGCAGCTTCCCTGCGGGAGATACTCTCTTTGCCAAAATCGCATTATTAGGCGAAAGTAAGTTACAATTCAGTACCCTATCCTAAAGCTTGCTGTTAGGAGGGAATCTGCAGCTTGCAGTGAAAGCGCTTCCAGAGGGGAGTCTAATGAGGGCAAACATTTGATGGTAGCAGCTTTCCTGCGGGAGATAGTCTCTTTGCCATAATCCCCTTATTAGCCGCAGTTAAGTTACAATTCAGTACCCTATCCTAAAGCTTGCTGTTAGGAGGGAATCTGCAGCTTGCAGTGAAAGCGCTTCCAGAGGGGAGTATATCGAGGGCAAACATTTGATGGTAGCAGCTTCCCTGCGGGAGATATTCTCTTTGCCATAATCGCCTTATTAACCGCAGTTAATTTACAATTCAGTACCCTATCCTAAAGCTTGCTGTTAGGAGGGAATCTGCAGCTTGCAGTGAAAGCGCTTCCAGAGGAGAGTCTAATGAGGGCAAACATTTGATGGTAGCAGCTTCCCTGCGGGAGATACTCTCTTTGCCAAAATCGCATTATTAGGCGAAAGTAAGTTACAATTCAGTACCCTATCCTAAAGCTTGCTGTTAGGAGGGAATCTGCAGCTTGCAGTGAAAGCGCTTCCAGAGGGGATTCTAACGAGGGCAAACATTTGATTGTAGCAGCTTCCCTGCGGGAGATACTCTCTTTGCCAAAATCGCATTATTAGGCGAAAGTAAGTTACAATTCAGTACCCTATCCTAAAGCTTGCTGTTAGGAGGGAATCTGCAGCTTGCAGTGAAAGCGCTTCCAGAGGGGAGTCTAACGAGGGCAAACATTTGATGGTAGCAGCTTCCGTGCGGGAGATACTCTCTTTGCCAAAATCGCCTTATTCGCCGCAGTTAAGTTACAATTAAGTACCCTATCCTAAAGCTTGCTGTTAGGAGGGAATCTGCAGCTTGCAGTGAAAGCGCTTCCAGAGGGGAGTCTAATGAGGGCAAATATTTGATGGTAGCAGCTTCCCTGCGGGAGATACTCTCTTTGCCACATCGCTTTATTAGGCGAAAGTAAGTTACAATTCAGTACTCTATCCTAAAACTTGCTGTTAGGAGGGAATCTGCAGCTTGCAGTGAAAGCGCTTCCAGAGGGGAGTCTAATGAGGACAAACATTTGATGGTAGCAGCTTCCCTGCGGGAGATACTCTCTTTGCCAAAATCGCATTATTAGGCGAAAGTAAGTTACAATTCAGTACCCTATCCTAAAGCTTGCTGTTAGGTGGGAATCTGCAGCTTGCAGTGAAAGCGCTTCCAGAGGGGAGTCTAATGAGGGCAAACATTTGATGGTAGCAGCTTCCCTGCGGGAGATAGTCTCTTTGCCATAATCCCCTTATTAGCCGCAGTTAAGTTACAATTCAGTACCCTATCCTAAAGCTTGCTGTTAGGAGGGAATCTGCAGCTTGCAGTGAAAGCGCTTCCAGAGGGGAGTATATCGAGGGCAAACATTTGATGGTAGCAGCTTCCCTGCGGGAGATATTCTCTTTGCCATAATCGCCTTATTAACCGCAGTTAATTTACAATTCAGTACCCTATCCTAAAGCTTGCTGTTAGGAGGGAATCTGCAGCTTGCAGTGAAAGCGCTTCCAGAGGAGAGTCTAATGAGGGCAAACATTTGATGGTAGCAGCTTCCCTGCGGGAGATACTCTCTTTGCCAAAATCGCATTATTAGGCGAAAGTAAGTTACAATTCAGTACCCTATCCTAAAGCTTGCTGTTAGGAGGGAATCTGCAGCTTGCAGTGAAAGCGCTTCCAGAGGGGAGTCTAATGAGGGCAAACATTTGATGGTAGCAGCTTCCCTGAGGGAGATATTATCTTTGCCATAATCGCCTTATTAGACGCAGTTATGTTACAATTCTGTACACTGTCCTAAAGATTGCTGTTAGGAGGGAATGTGCAGCTTGCAGTGAAAGCGCTTCCAGAGGGGAGTATATCGAGGGCAAACATTTGATGGTAGCAGCTTCCCTGCGGGAGATATTCTCTTTGCCAAAATCGCCTTATTAGCCTCAGTTAAGTTACAATTCAGTACCCTACCCTAAAGCTTGCTGTTAGGAGGGAATCTGCAGCTTGCAGTGAAAGCGCTTCCAGAGGGGATTCTAATGAGGGCAAACATTTGATGGTAGCAGCTTCCCTGCGGGAGATACTCTCTTTCCCAAAATCGCATTATTAGGCGAAAGTAAGTTACAATTCAGTACCCTATCCTAAAGCTTGCTGTTAGGAGGGAATCTGCAGCTTGCAGTGAAAGCGCTTCCAGAGGGGAGTCTAATGAGGGCAAACATTTGATGGCAGCAGCTTCCCTGCGGGAGATACTCTCTTTCACAAAATCGCATTATTAGGCGAAAGTAAGTTACAATTCAGTACCCTATCCTAAAGCTTGCTGTTAGGAGGGAATCTGCAGCTTGCAGTGAAAGCGCTTCCAGAGGGGAGTCTAATGAGGGCAAACATTTGATGGTAGCAGCTTCCCTGCGGGAGATACTCTCTTTGCCAAAATCGCATTATTAGGCGAAAGTAAGTTACAATTCAGTACCCTATCCTAAAGCTTGCTGTTAGGAGGGAATCTGCAGATTCAGTGAAAGTGCTTCCAGAGGGGAGTCTAATGAGGGCAAACATTTGATGGTAGCAGCTTCCCTGCGGGAGATACTCTCTTTGCCAAAATCGCATTATTAGGCGAAAGTAAGTTACAATTCAGTACCCTATGCTAAAGCTTGCTGTTAGGAAGGAATCTGCAGCTTGCAGTGAAAGCGCTTCCAGAGGGGAGTCTAATGAGGGCAAACATTTGATGGTAGCAGCTTCCCTGCGGGAGATAGTCTCTTTGCCAAAATCCCCTTATTAACCGCAGTTAAGTTACAATTCAGTACCCTATCCTAAAGCTTGCTGTTAGGAGGGAATCTGCAGCTTCCAGTGAAAGCGCTTCCAGAGGGGAGTCTAATGAGGGCAAACGTTTGATGGTAACAGTTTCCCTGCGGGAGATAGTCTCTTTGCCAAAATCGCATTATTAGGCGAAAGTAAGTTACAATTCAGTACCCTATCCTAAAGCTTGCTGTTAGGAGGGAATCTGCAGCTTGCAGTGAAAGCGCTTCCAGAGGGGAGTCTAATGAGGGCAAACATTTGGTGGCAGCAGCTTCCCTGCGAGTTATAGTCTCTTTGCCAAAATCGCATTATTAGGCGAAAGTAAGTTACAATTCAGTACCCTATCCTAAAGCTTGCTGTTAGGAGGGAATCTGCAGCTTGCAGTGAAAGCGCTTCCAGAGGGGAGTCTAATGAGGGCAAACATTTGATGGTAGCAGCTTCCCTGCGGGAGATACTCTCTTTGCCAAAATCGCATTATTAGGCGAAAGTAAGTTACAATTCAGTACCCTATCCTAAAGCTTGCTGTTAGGAGGGAATCTGCAGATTCAGTGAAAGTGCTTCCAGAGGGGAGTCTAATGAGGGCAAACATTTGATGGTAGCAGCTTCCCTGCGGGAGATACTCTCTTTGACAAAATCGCATTATTAGGCGAAAGTAAGTTACAATTCAGTACCCTATGCAAAAGCTTGCTGTTAGGAAGGAATCTGCAGCTTGCAGTGAAAGCGCTTCCAGAGGGGAGTCTAATGAGGGCAAACATTTGATGGTAGCAGCTTCCCTGCGGGAGATAGTCTCTTTGCCAAAATCCCCTTATTAACCGCAGTTAAGTTACAATTCAGTACCCTATCCTAAATCTTGCTGTTAGGAGGGAATCTGCAGCTTCCAGTGAAAGCGCTTCCAGAGGGGAGTCTAATGAGGGCAAACGTTTGATGGTAGCAGCTTCCCTGCGGGAGATAGTCTCTTTGCCAAAATCGCATTATTAGGCGAAAGTAAGTTACAATTCAGTACCCTATCCTAAAGCTTGCTGTTAGGAGGGAATCTGCAGCTTGCAGTGAAAGCGCTTCCAGAGGGGAGTCTAATGAGGGCAAACATTTGATGGTAGCAGCTTCCCTGAGGGAGATATTATCTTTGCCATAATCGCCTTATTAGACGCAGTTATGTTACAATTCAGTACACTGTCCTAAAGATTGCTGTTAGGAGGGAATGTGCAGCTTGCAGTGAAAGCGCTTCCAGAGGGGAGTATATCGAGGGCAAACATTTGATGGTAGCAGCTTCCCTGCGGGAGATATTCTCTTTGCCAAAATCGCCTTATTAGCCTCAGTTAAGTTACAATTCAGTACCCTACCCTAAAGCTTGCTGTTAGGAGGGAATCTGCAGCTTGCAGTGAAAGCGCTTCCAGAGGGGATTCTAATGAGGGCAAACATTTGATGGTAGCAGCTTCCCTGCGGGAGATACTCTCTTTCCCAAAATCGCATTATTAGGCGAAAGTAAGTTACAATTCAGTACCCTATCCTAAAGCTTGCTGTTAGGAGGGAATCTGCAGCTTGCAGTGAAAGCGCTTCCAGAGGGTAGTCTAATGAGGGCAAACATTTGATGGCAGCAGCTTCCCTGCGGGAGATACTCTCTTTCACAAAATCGCATTATTAGGCGAAAGTAAGTTACAATTCAGTACGCTATCCTAAAGCTTGCTGTTAGGTGGGAATCTGCAGCTTGCAGTGAAAGCGCTTCCAGAGGGGAGTCTAATGAGGGCAAACATTTGATGGTAGCAGCTTCCCTGCGGGAGATACTCTCTTTGCAAAAATCGCATTATTAGGCGAAAGTAAGTTACAATTCAGTACCCTATCCTAAAGCTTGCTGTTAGGAGGGAATCTGCAGCTTGCAGTGAAAGCGCTTCCAGAGGGGAGTCTAATGAGGGCAAACATTTGATTGCAGCAGCTTCCCTGCGGGAGATACTCTCTTTCACAAAATCGCATTATTAGGCGAAAGTAAGTTACAATTCAGTACCCTATCCTAAAGCTTGCTGTTAGGAGGGAATCTGCAGCTTGCAGTGAAAGCGCTTCCAGAGGGGAGTCTAATGAGGGCAAACATTTGATGGTAGCAGCTTCCCTGCGGGAGATACTCTCTTTGCCAAAATCGCATTATTAGGCGAAAGTAAGTTACAATTCAGTACCCTATCCTAAAGCTTGCTGTTAGGAGGGAATCTGCAGATTCAGTGAAAGTGCTTCCAGAGGGGAGTCTAATGAGGGCAAACATTTGATGGTAGCAGCTTCCCTGCGGGAGATACTCTCTTTGCCAAAATCGCATTATTAGGCGAAAGTAAGTTACAATTCAGTACCCTATGCTAAAGCTTGCTGTTAGGAAGGAATCTGCAGCTTGCAGTGAAAGCGCTTCCAGAGGGGAGTCTAATGAGGGCAAACATTTGATGGTAGCAGCTTCCCTGCGGGAGATAGTCTCTTTGCCAAAATCCCCTTATTAACCGCAGTTAAAATACAATTCAGTACCCTATCCTAAAGCTTGCTGTTAGGAGGGAATCTGCAGCTTCCAGTGAAAGCGCTTCCAGAGGGGAGTCTAATGAGGGCAAACGTTTGATGGTAACAGTTTCCCTGCGGGAGATAGTCTCTTTGCCAAAATCGCATTATTAGGCGAAAGTAAGTTACAATTCAGTACCCTATCCTAAAGCTTGCTGTTAGGAGGGAATCTGCAGCTTGCAGTGAAAGCGCTTCCAGAGGGGAGTCTAATGAGGGCAAACATTTGGTGGCAGCAGCTTCCCTGCGAGTTATAGTCTCTTTGCCAAAATCGCATTATTAGGCGAAAGTAAGTTACAATTCAGTACCCTATCCTAAAGCTTGCTGTTAGGAGGGAATCTACAGCTTGCTGTGAAAGCGCTTCCCGAGGGGAGTCTAATGAGGGCAAACATTTGATGGTAGCAGCTTCCCTGCGGGAGATACTCTCTTTGCCAAAATCGCATTACTAGGCGAAAGTAGGTTACAATTCAGTAGCCTATCCTAAAGCTTGCTGTTAGGAGGGAATCTACAGCTTGCAGTGAAAGCGCTTCCAGAGGGGAGTCTAATGAGCGCAAACATTTTATGGTAGCAGCTTCCCTGCGGGAGATATTCTCTTTGCCAAAATCGCCTTATTAGCCGCAGTTAAGTTACAATTCAGTACCCTATCCTAAAGCTTGCTGTTAGGAGGGAATCTGCAGCTTGCAGTGAAAGCGCTTCCAGAGGGGAGTCTAATGAGGGCAAACATTTGATGGTAGCAGCTTCCCTGCGGGAGATATTCTCTTTGCCAAAATCGCATTATTAGGCGAAAGTAAGTTACAATTCAGTACCCTATCCTAAAGCTTGCTGTTAGGAGGGAATCTGCAGCTTGCAGTGAAAGCGCTTCCAGAGGGGAGTCTAATGAGGGCAAACATTTGATGGTAGCAGCTTCCCTGCGGGAGATAGTCTCTTTGCCATAATCGCCTTATTAGCCGCAGTTAAGTTACAATTCAGTACCCTATCCTAAAGATTGCTGTTAGGAGGGAATCTGCAGCTTGCAGTGAAAGCGCTTCCAGAGGGGAGTCTCATGAGGGCAAACACTTGATGGTAGCACCTTCCGTGCGGGAGATACTCTCTTTGCCAAAATCGCATTATTAGGCGAAAGTAAGTTACAATTCAGTACCCTATCCTAAAGCTTGCTGTTAGGAGGGAATCTGCAGCTTGCAGTGAAAGTGCTTCCAGAGGGGAGTCTAATGAGGGCAAACATTTGATGGTAGCAGCTTCCCTGCGGGAGATACTCTCTTTGCCAAAATCTCATTACTAGGCGAAAGTAGGTAACAATTCAGTACCCTATCCTAAAGCTTGCTGTTAGGAGGGAATCTGCAGCTTGCAGTGAAAGCGCTTCCAGAGGGGAGTCTAATGAGGGCAAACATTTTATGGTAGCAGCTTCCCTGCGGGAGATATTCTCTTTGCCAAAATCGCCTTATTAGCCGCAGTTAAGTTACAATTCAGTACCCTATCCTAAAGCTTGCTGTTAGGAGGGAATCTGCAGCTTGCAGTGAAAGCGCTTCCAGAGGGGAGTCTAATGAGGGCAAACATTTGATGGTAGCAGCTTCCCTGCGGGAGATATTCTCTTTGCCAAAATCGCATTATTAGGCGAAAGTAAGTTACAATTCAGTACCCTATCCTAAAGCTTGCTGTTAGGAGGGAATCTGCAGCTTGCAGTGAAAGCGCTTCCAGAGGGGAGTCTAACGAGGGCAAACATTTGATGGTAGCAGCTTCCCTGCGGGAGATACTCTCTTTGCCAAAATCGCATTATTAGGAGAAAGTAAGTTACAATTCAGTACCCTATCCTAAAGCTTGCTGTTAGGAGGGAATCTGCAGCTTGCAGTGAAAGCGCTTCCAGAGGGGAGTCTAATGAGGGCAAACATTTGATGGTAGCAGCTTCCCTGCGGGAGATAGTCTCTTTGCCATAATCGCCTTATTAGCCGCAGTTAAGTTACAATTCAGTACACTATCCTAAAGCTTGCTGTTAGGAGGGAATCTGCAGCTTGCAGTGAAAGCGCTTCCAGAGGGGATCAAATGAGGGCAAAGATTTGATGGTAGAAGCTTCCCTGCGGGAGATACTCTCTTTGCTAAAATCGCATTATTAGGCGAAAGTAAGTTACAATTCAGTACCCTATCCTAAAGCTTGCTGTTAGGAGGGAATCTGCAGCTTGCAGTGAAAGCGCTTCCAGAGGGGAGTCTAACGAGGGCAAACATTTGATGGTAGCAGCTTCCCTGCGGGAGATACTCTCTTTGCCAAAATCGCCTTATTAGTCGCAGTTAAGTTACAATTCAGTACCCTATCCTAAATCTTGCTGTTAGGAGGGAATCTGCAGCTTGCAGTGAAAGCGCTTCCAGAGGGGAGTCTAATGAGGGCAAATATTTGATGGTAGCAGCTTCCCTGCGGGAGATTCTCTCTTTGCCAAAATCGCATTATTAGGCGAAAGTAAGTTACAATTCAGTACCCTATCCTAAAGCTTGCTGTTAGGAGGGAATCTGCAGCTTGCAGTGAAAGCGCTTCCAGAGGGGAGTCTAATGAGGGCAAACATTTGGTGGCAGCAGCTTCCCTGCGAGTTATAGTCTCTGCCAAAATCGCATTACTAGGCGAAACTAAGATACAATTCAGTACACTGTCCTACAGCTTGCTGTTAGGAGGGAATCTGCAGCTTGCAGTGAAAGCGCTTCCAGAGGGGAGTCTAATGAGGGCAAACATTTGATGGTAGCAGCTTCCCTGTGGGAGATACTCTCTTTGCCAAAATCGCATTATTAGGCGAAAGTAAGTTACAATTCAGTACACTGTCCTAAAGCTTGCTGTTAGGAAGGAATCTGCAGCTTGCAGTGAAATCGCTTCCAGAGGGGAGTCTAATGAGGGCAAACATTTGATGGTAGTAGCTTCCCTGCGGGAGATACTCTCTTTGCAAAAATCGCATTATTAGGCGAAAGTAAGTTACAATTCAGTACACTGTCCTAAAGCTTGCTGTTAGGAGGGAATCTGCAGCTTGCAGTGAAAGCGCTTCCAGAGGGGAGTCTAACGAGGGCAAACATTTGATGGTAGCAGCTTCCCTGCGGGAGATACTCTCTTTGACAAAATCGCATTATTAGGCGAAAGTAAGTTACAATTCAGTACACTGTCCTAAAGCTTGCTGTTAGGAAGGAATCTGCAGCTTGCAGTGAAAGCGCTTCCAGAGGGGAGTCTAATGAGGGCAAACATTTGATGGTAGTAGCTTCCCTGCGGGAGATACTCTCTTTGCAAAAATCGCATTATTAGGCGAAAGTAAGTTACAATTCAGTACCCTATCCTAAAGCTTGCTGTTAGGAGGGAATCTGCAGCTTGCAGTGAAAGCGCTTCCAGAGGGGAGTCTAATGAGGGCAAACATTTGATGGTAGCAGCTTCCCTGCGGGAGATACTCTCTTTGCCAAAATCGCATTATTAGGCGAAAGTAAGTTACAATTCAGTACCCTATCCTAAAGCTTGCTGTTAGGAGGGAATCTGCAGCTTGCAGTGAAAGCGCTTCCAGAGGGGAGTCTAATGAGGGCAAACATTTGATGGTAGCAGCTTCTCTGCGGGAGATACTCTCTTTGCCAAAATTGCCTTATTAGCCGCAGTTAAGTTACAATTCAGTACCCTATCCTAAAGCTTGCTGTTAGGAGGGAATCTGCAGCTTGCAGTGAAAGCGCTTCCAGAGGGGAGTCTAATGAGGGCAAACATTTGATGGTAGCAGCTTCCCTGCGGGAGATACTCTCTTTGCCAAAATCGCATTATTAGGCGAAAGTAAGTTACAATTCAGTACACTATCCTAAAGCTTGCTGTTAGGAGGGAATCTGCAGCTTGCAGTGAAAGCGCTTCCTGAGGGGAGTCTAATGAGGGCAAACATTTGATGGTAGCAGCTTCCCTGCGGAAGATAGTCTCTTTGCCAAAATCGCATTATTAGGCGAAAGTAAGTTACAATTCAGTACCCTATCCTAAAGCTTGCTGTTAGGAGGGAATCTGCAGCTTGCAGTGAAAGCGCTTCCAGAGGGGAGTCTAATGAGGGCAAACATTTGATGGTAGCAGCTTCCCTGCGGGAGATACTCTCTTTGCCAAAATCGCATTATTAGGCGAAAGTAAGTTACAATTCAGTACCCTATCCTAAAGCTTGCTGTTAGGAGGGAATCTGCAGCTTGCAGTGAAAGCGCTTCCAGAGGGGAGTCTAATGAGGGCAAACATTTGGTGGCAGCAGCTTCCCTGCGGGAGATACTCTCTTTGCCAAAATCGCATTATTAGGCGAAAGTAAGTTACAATTCAGTACCCTATCCTAAAGCTTGCTGTTAGGAGGGAATCTGCAGCTTGCAGTGAAAGCGCTTCCAGAGGGGAGTCTAATGACGGCAAACATTTGGTGGCAGCAGCTTCCCTGCGGGAGATACTCTCTTTGCCAAAATCGCATTATTAGGCGAAAGTAAGTTACAATTCAGTACCCTATCCTAAAGCTTGCTGTTAGGAGGGAATCTGCAGCTTGCAGTGAAAGCGCTTCCAGAGGGGAGTCTAATGAGGGCAAACATTTGATGGTAGCAGCTTCCCTGCGGGAGATACTCTCTTTCCCAAAATCGCATTATTAGCAGCAGTTAAGTTACAATTCAGTACACTATCCTAAAGCTTGCTGTTAGGAGGGAATCTGCAGCTTGCAGTGAAAGCGCTTCCAGAGGGGATTCTAACGAGGGCAAACATTTGATGGTAGCAGCTTCCCTGCGGGAGATAGTCTCTTTGACAAAATCGCATTATTAGGCGAAAGTAAGTTACAATTCAGTACCCTATCCTAAAGCTTGCTGTTAGGAAGGAATCTGCAGCTTGCAGTGAAAGCGCTTCCAGAGGGGAGTCTAATGAGGGCAAACATTTGATGGTAGCAGCTTCCCTGCGGGAGATTCTCTCTTTGCCAAAATCGCCTTATTAGCCGCAGTTAAGTTACAATTCAGTACCCTATCCTAAAGCTTGCTGTTAGGAGGGAATCTGCAGCTTGCAGTGAAAGCGCTTCCAGAGGGGAGTCTAATGAGGGCAAACATTTGATGGTAGCAGCTTCCCTGCGGGAGATAGTCTCTTTGCCAAAATCACATTATTAGGCGAAAGTAAGTTACAATTCAGTACCCTATCCTAAAGCTTGCTGTTAGGAGGGAATCTGCAGCTTCCAGTGAAAGCGCTTCCAGAGGGGAGTCTAATGAGGGCAAACGTTTGATGGTAACAGTTTCCCTGCGGGAGATAGTCTCTTTGCCAAAATCGCATTATTAGGCGAAAGTAAGTTACAATTCAGTACCCTATCCTAAAGCTTGCTGTTAGGAGGGAATCTGCAGCTTGCAGTGAAAGCGCTTCCAGAGGGGAGTC
The DNA here is from genome assembly GCF_032191515.1 of Phaenicophaeus curvirostris. Lineage (NCBI taxonomy): Eukaryota > Metazoa > Chordata > Aves > Cuculiformes > Cuculidae > Phaenicophaeus > Phaenicophaeus curvirostris. The sequence continues at coordinate 390,584 of NW_027206751.1, forward strand.
TAATGAGGGCAAACATTTGGTGGCAGCAGCTTCCCTGCGAGTTATAGTCTCTTTGCCAAAATCGCATTATTAGGCGAAAGTAAGTTACAATTCAGTACCCTATCCTAAAGCTTGCTGTTAGGAGGGAATCTACAGCTTGCTGTGAAAGCGCTTCCCGAGGGGAGTCTAATGAGGGCAAACATTTGATGGTAGCAGCTTCCCTGCGGGAGATACTCTCTTTGCCAAAATCGCATTACTAGGCGAAAGTAGGTTACAATTCAGTAGCCTATCCTAAAGCTTGCTGTTAGGAGGGAATCTACAGCTTGCAGTGAAAGCGCTTCCAGAGGGGAGTCTAATGAGCGCAAACATTTTATGGTAGCAGCTTCCCTGCGGGAGATATTCTCTTTGCCAAAATCGCCTTATTAGCCGCAGTTAAGTTACAATTCAGTACCCTATCCTAAAGCTTGCTGTTAGGAGGGAATCTGCAGCTTGCAGTGAAAGCGCTTCCAGAGGGGAGTCTAATGAGGGCAAACATTTGGTGGCAGCAGCTTCCCTGCGAGTTATAGTCTCTTTGCCAAAATCGCATTATTAGGCGAAAGTAAGTTACAATTCAGTACCCTATCCTAAAGCTTGCTGTTAGGAGGGAATCTGCAGCTTGCAGTGAAAGCGCTTCCAGAGGGGAGTCTAATGAGGGCAAACATTTGATGGTAGCAGCTTCCCTGCGGGAGATAGTCTCTTTGCCATAATCGCCTTATTAGCCGCAGTTAAGTTACAATTCAGTACCCTATCCTAAAGATTGCTGTTAGGAGGGAATCTGCAGCTTGCAGTGAAAGCGCTTCCAGAGGGGAGTCTCATGAGGGCAAACACTTGATGGTAGCACCTTCCGTGCGGGAGATACTCTCTTTGCCAAAATCGCATTATTAGGCGAAAGTAAGTTACAATTCAGTACCCTATCCTAAAGCTTGCTGTTAGGAGGGAATCTGCAGCTTGCAGTGAAAGTGCTTCCAGAGGGGAGTCTAATGAGGGCAAACATTTGATGGTAGCAGCTTCCCTGCGGGAGATACTCTCTTTGCCAAAATCGCCTTATTAGCCGCAGTTAAGTTACAATTCAGTACCCTATCCTAAAGCTTGCTGTTAGGAGGGAATCTGCAGCTTGCAGTGAAAGCGCTTCCAGAGGGGAGTCTAATGAGGGCAAACATTTGATGGTAGCAGCTTCCCTGCGGGAGATATTCTCTTTGCCAAAATCGCATTATTAGGCGAAAGTAAGTTACAATTCAGTACCCTATCCTAAAGCTTGCTGTTAGGAGGGAATCTACAGCTTGCAGTGAAAGCGCTTCCAGAGGGGAGTCTAATGAGGGCAAACATTTGATGGTAGCAGCTTCCCTGCGGGAGATACTCTCTTTCCCAAAATCGCATTATTATGCGAAAGTAAGTTACAATTCAGTACCTTATCCTAAAGCTTGCAGTTAGGAGGGAATCTGCAGCTTGCAGTGAAAGCGCTTCCAGAGGGGAGTCTAACGAGGGCAAACATTTGATGGTAGCAGCTTCCCTGCGGGAGATACTCTCTTTCCCAAAATCGCATTATTAGCAGCAGTTAAGTTACAATTCAGTACACTATCCTAAAGCTTGCTGTTAGGAGGGAATCTGCAGCTTGCAGTGAAAGCGCTTCCAGAGGGGAGTCTAATGAGGGCAAACATTTGATGGTAGTAGCTTCCCTGCGGGAGATACTCTCTTTGCAAAAATCGCATTATTAGGCGAAAGTAAGTTACAATTCAGTACCCTATCCTAAAGCTTGCTGTTAGGAGGGAATCTGCAGCTTGCAGTGAAAGCGCTTCCAGAGGGGAGTCTAACGAGGGCAAACATTTGATGGTAGCAGCTTCCCTGCGGGAGATACTCTCTTTGACAAAATCGCATTATTAGGCGAAAGTAAGTTACAATTCAGTACACTGTCCTAAAGCTTGCTGTTAGGAAGGAATCTGCAGCTTGCAGTGAAAGCGCTTCCAGAGGGGAGTCTAATGAGGGCAAACATTTGATGGTAGTAGCTTCCCTGCGGGAGATACTCTCTTTGCAAAAATCGCATTATTAGGCGAAAGTAAGTTACAATTCAGTACCCTATCCTAAAGCTTGCTGTTAGGAGGGAATCTGCAGCTTGCAGTGAAAGCGCTTCCAGAGGGGAGTCTAATGAGGGCAAACATTTGATGGTAGCAGCTTCCCTGCGGGAGATACTCTCTTTGCCAAAATCGCATTATTAGGCGAAAGTAAGTTACAATTCAGTACCCTATCCTAAAGCTTGCTGTTAGGAGGGAATCTGCAGCTTGCAGTGAAAGCGCTTCCAGAGGGGAGTCTAATGAGGGCAAACATTTGATGGTAGCAGCTTCCCTGCGGGAGATACTCTCTTTGCCAAAATTGCCTTATTAGCCGCAGTTAAGTTACAATTCAGTACCCTATCCTAAAGCTTGCTGTTAGGAGGGAATCTGCAGCTTGCAGTGAAAGCGCTTCCAGAGGGGAGTCTAATGAGGGCAAACATTTGATGGTAGCATCTTCCCTGCGGGAGATACTCTCTTTGCCAAAATCGCATTATTAGGCGAAAGTAAGTTTCAATTCAGTACCCTATCCTAAAGCTTGCTGTTAGGAGGGAATCTGCAGCTTGCAGTGAAAGCGCTTCCAGAGGGGAGTCTAATGACGGCAAACATTTGGTGGCAGCAGCTTCCCTGCGGGAGATACTCTCTTTGCCAAAATCGCATTATTAGGCGAAAGTAAGTTACAATTCAGTACCCTATCCTAAAGCTTGCTGTTAGGAGGGAATCTGCAGCTTGCAGTGAAAGCGCTTCCAGAGGGGAGTCTAATGAGGGCAAACATTTGATGGTAGCAGCTTCCCTGCGGGAGATACTCTCTTTCCCAAAATCGCATTATTAGCAGCAGTTAAGTTACAATTCAGTACACTATCCTAAAGCTTGCTGTTAGGAGGGAATCTGCAGCTTGCAGTGAAAGCGCTTCCAGAGGGGAGTCTAACGAGGGCAAACATTTGATGGTAGCAGCTTCCCTGCGGGAGATAGTCTCTTTGACAAAATCGCATTATTAGGCGAAAGTAAGTTACAATTCAGTACCCTATCCTAAAGCTTGCTGTTAGGAAGGAATCTGCAGCTTGCAGTGAAAGCGCTTCCAGAGGGGAGTCTAATGAGGGCAAACATTTGATGGTAGCAGCTTCCCTGCGGGAGATTCTCTCTTTGCCAAAATCGCCTTATTAGCCGCAGTTAAGTTACAATTCAGTACCCTATCCTAAAGCTTGCTGTTAGGAGGGAATCTGCAGCTTGCAGTGAAAGCGCTTCCAGAGGGGAGTCTAATGAGGGCAAACATTTGAAGGTAGCAGCTTCCCTGCGGGAGATACTCTCTTTGCCAAAATCTCATTATTAGGCGAAAGTAAGTTACAATTCAGTACCCTATCCTAAAGCTTGCTGTTAGGAGGGAATCTGCAGCTTGCAGTGAAAGCGCTTCCTGAGGGGAGTCTAATGAGGGCAAACATTTGATGGTAGCAGCTTCCCTGCGGGAGATACTCTCTTTGCCAAAATCGCATTATTAGGCGAAAGTAAGTTACAATTCAGTACCCTATCCTAAAGCTTGCTGTTAGGAGGGAATCTGCAGCTTGCAGTGAAAGCGCTTCCAGAGGGGAGTCTAATGAGGGCAAACATTTGATGGTAGCAGCTTCCCTGCGGGAGATACTCTCTTTGCCAAAATCGCATTATTAGGCGAAAGTAAGTTACAATTCAGTACCCTATCCTAAAGCTTGCTGTTAGGAGGGAATCTGCAGCTTGCAGTGAAAGCGCTTCCAGAGGGGAGTCTAATGAGGGCAAATATTTGATGGTAGCAGCTTCCCTGCGGGAGATACTCTCTTTGCCAAAATCGCATTATTAGCCGCAGTTAAGATACAATTCAGTACCCTATCCTAAAGCTTGCTGTTAGGAGGGAATCTGCAGCTTGCAGTGAAAGCGCTTCCAGAGGGGAGTCTAATGAGGGCAAACATTTGGTGGCAGCAGCTTCCCTGCGGGAGATACTCTCTTTGCCAAAATCGCATTATTAGGCGAAAGTAAGTTACAATTCAGTACCCTATCCTAAAGCTTGCTGTTAGGAGGGAATCTGCAGCTTGCAGTGAAAGCGCTTCCCGAGGGGAGTCTAATGAGGGCAAACATTTGATGGTAGCAGCTTCCCTGCGGGAGATACTCTCTTTGCCAAAATCGCATTACTAGGCGAAAGTAGGTTACAATTCAGTAGCCTATCCTAAAGCTTGCTGTTAGGAGGGAATCTACAGCTTGCAGTGAAAGCGCTTCCAGAGGGGAGTCTAATGAGGGCAAAGATTTGATGGTAGCTGCTTCCCTGCGGGAGATATTCTCTTTGCCAAAATCGCCTTATTAGCCGCAGTTAAGTTACAATTCAGTACCCTATCCTAAAGCTTGCTGTTAGGAGGGAATCTGCAGCTTGCAGTGAAAGCGCTTCCAGAGGGGAGTCTAATGAGGGCAAACATTTGATGGTAGCAGCTTCCCTGCGGGAGATATTCTCTTTGCCAAAATCGCATTATTAGGCGAAAGTAACTTACAATTCAGTACCCTATCCTAAAGCTTGCTGTTAGGAGGGAATCTGCAGCTTGCAGTGAAAGCGCTTCCAGAGGGGAGTCTAATGAGGGCAAACATTTGATGGTAGCAGCTTCCCTGCGGGAGATAGTCTCTTTGCCATAATCGCCTTATTAGCCGCAGTTAAGATACAATTCAGTACCCTATCCTAAAGATTGCTGTTAGGAGGGAATCTGCAGCTTGCAGTGAAAGCGCTTCCAGAGGGGAGTATATCGAGGGCAAACATTTGATGGTAGCAGCTTCCCTGCGGGAGATACTCTCTTTGCCAAAATCGCCTTATTAGCCGCAGTTAAGTTACAATTCAGTACCCTATCCTAAAGCTTGCTGTTAGGAGGGAATCTGCAGCTTGCAGTGAAAGCGCTTCCAGAGGGGAGTCTAATGAGGGCAAATATTTGATGGTAGAAGCTTCCCTGCGGGAGATACTCTCTTTGCTAAAATCGCATTATTAGGCGAAAGTAAGTTACAATTCAGTACCCTATCCTAAAGCTTGCTGTTAGGAGGGAATCTGCAGCTTGCAGTGAAAGCGCTTCCAGAGGGGAGTCTAACGAGGGCAAACATTTGATGGTAGCAGCTTCCCTGCGGGAGATACTCTCTTTCCCAAAATCGCCTTATTCGCCGCAGTTAAGTTACAATTCAGTACCCTATCCTAAAGCTTGCTGTTAGGAGGGAATCTGCAGCTTGCAGTGAAAGCGCTTCCAGAGGGGAGTCTAATGAGGGCAAATATTTGATGGTAGCAGCTTCCCTGCGGGAGATTCTCTCTTTGCCAAAATCGCATTATTAGGCGAAAGTAAGTTACAATTCAGTACCCTATCCTAAAGCTTGCTGTTAGGAGGGAATCTGCAGCTTGCAGTGAAAGCGCTTCCAGAGGGGAGTCTAATGAGGGCAAACATTTGGTGGCAGCAGCTTCCCTGCGAGTTATACTCTCTTTGCCAAAATCGCATTATTAGGCGAAAGTAAGCTACAATTCAGTACACTGTCCTACAGCTTGCTGTTAGGAGGGAATCTGCAGCTTGCAGTGAAAGCGCTTCCAGAGGGGAGTCTAATGAGGGCAAACATTTGATGGTAGCAGCTTCCCTGCGGGAGATACTCTCTTTGCCAAAATCGCCTTATTCGCCGCAGTTAAGTTACAATTCAGTACCCTATCCTAAAGCTTGCTGTTAGGAGGGAATCTGCAGCTTGCAGTGAAAGCGCTTCCAGAGGGGAGTCTAATGAGGGCAAACACTTGATGGTAGCAGCTTCCCTGCGGGAGATACTCTCTTTGCCAAAATCGCATTATTAGGCGAAAGTAAGTTACAATTCAGTACCCTATCCTAAAGCTTGCTGTTAGGAGGGAATCTGCAGCTTGCAGTGAAAGTGCTTCCAGAGGGGAGTCTAATGAGGGCAAACATTTGATGGTAGCAGCTTCCCTGCGGGAGATATTCTCTTTGCCAAAATCGCATTATTAGGCGAAAGTAAGTTACAATTCAGTACCCTATCCTAAAGCTTGCTGTTAGGAAGGAATCTGCAGCTTGCAGTGAAAGCGCTTCCAGAGGGGAGTCTAATGAGGGCAAACATTTGATGGTAGCAGCTTCCCTGCGGGAGATACTCTCTTTGCCATAATCGCATTATTAGCCGCAGTTAAGTTACAATTCAGTACCCTATCCTAAAGCTTGCTGTTAGGAGGGAATCTGCAGCTTCCAGTGAAAGCGCTTCCAGAGGGGAGTCTAATGAGGGCAAACGTTTGATGGTAACAGTTTCCCTGCGGGAGATAGTCTCTTTGCCAAAATCGCATTATTAGGCGAAAGTAAGTTACAATTCAGTACCCTATCCTAAAGCTTGCTGTTAGGAGGGAATCTGCAGCTTGCAGTGAAAGCGCTTCCAGAGGGGAGTCTAATGAGGGCAAACATTTGGTGGCAGCAGCTTCCCTGCGAGTTATAGTCTCTTTGCCAAAATCGCATTATTAGGCGAAAGTAAGTTACAATTCAGTACCCTATCCTAAAGCTTGCTGTTAGGAGGGAATCTGCAGCTTGCAGTGAAAGCGCTTCCAGAGGGGAGTCTAATGAGGGCAAACATTTGATGGTAGCAGCTTCCCTGCGGGAGATACTCTCTTTGCCAAAATCGCATTACTAGGCGAAAGTAGGTAACAATTCAGTAGCCTATCCTAAAGCTTGCTGTTAGGAGGGAATCTACAGCTTGCAGTGAAAGCGCTTCCAGAGGGGAGTCTAATGAGGGCAAACATTTTATGGTAGCAGCTTCCCTGCGGGAGATATTCTCTTTGCCAAAATCGCCTTATTAGCCGCAGTTAAGTTACAATTCAGTACCCTATCCTAAAGCTTGCTGTTAGGAGGGAATCTGCAGCTTGCAGTGAAAGCGCTTCCAGAGGGGAGTCTAATGAGGGCAAACATTTGATGGTAGCAGTTTCCCTGCGGGAGATATTCTCTTTGCCAAAATCGCATTATTAGGCGAAAGTAAGTTACAATTCAGTACCCTATCCTAAAGCTTGCTGTTAGGAGGGAATCTGCAGCTTGCAGTGAAAGCGCTTCCAGAGGGGAGTCTAACGAGGGCAAACATTTGATGGTAGCAGCTTCCCTGCGGGAGATTCTCTCTTTGCCAAAATCGCCTTATTAGCCGCAGTTAAGTTACAATTCAGTACCCTATACTAAAGCTTGCTGTTAGGAGGGAATCTGCAGCTTGCAGTGAAAGCGCTTCCAGAGGGGAGTCTAATGAGGGCAAACATATGATGGTAGCAGCTTCCCTGCGGGAGATACTCTCTTTGCCAAAATCGCATTATTAGGCGAAAGTAAGTTACAATTCAGTACCCTATCCTAAAGCTTGCTGTTAGGAGGGAATCTGCAGCTTGCAGTGAAAGCGCTTCCAGAGGGGAGTCTAATGAGGGCAAACATTTGATGGTAGCAGCTTCCCTGCGGGAGATACTCTCTTTGCCAAAATTGCCTTATTAGCCGCAGTTAAGTTACAATTCAGTACCCTATCCTAAAGCTTGCTGTTAGGAGGGAATCTGCAGCTTGCAGTGAAAGCGCTTCCAGAGGGGAGTCTAATGAGGGCAAACATTTGATGGTAGCAGCTTCCCTGCGGGAGATACTCTCTTTGCCAAAATCGCATTATTAGGCGAAAGTAAGTTACAATTCAGTACCCTATCCTAAAGCTTGCTGTTAGGAGGGAATCTGCAGCTTGCAGTGAAAGCGCTTCCAGAGGGGAGTCTAATGAGGGCAAACATTTGGTGGCAGCAGCTTCCCTGCGAGTTATAGTCTCTTTGCCAAAATCGCATTATTAGGCGAAAGTAAGTTACAATTCAGTACCCTATCCTAAAGCTTGCTGTTAGGAGGGAATCTGCAGCTTGCAGTGAAAGCGCTTCCAGAGGGGAGTCTAATGAGGGCAAACATTTGATGGTAGCAGTTTCCATGCGGGAGATATTCTCTTTGCCAAAATCGCATTATTAGCCGCACTTAAGTTACAATTCAGTACCCTATCCTAAAGCTTGCTGTTAGGAGGGAATCTGCAGCTTGCAGTGAAAGCGCTTCCAGAGGGGAGTCTAACGAGGGCAAACATTTGATGGTAGCAGCTTCCCTGCGGGAGATACTCTCTTTGCCAAAATCGCATTATTAGGCGAAAGTAAGTTACAATTCAGTACCCTATCCTAAAGCTTGCTGTTAGGAGGGAATCTGCAGCTTGCAGTGAAAGCGCTTCCAGAGGGGAGTCTAATGAGGGCAAACATTTGATGGTAGCAGCTTCCCTGCGGGAGATACTCTCTTTGCCAAAATCGCATTATTAGGCGAAAGTAAGATACAATTCAGTACCCTATCCTAAAGCTTGCTGTTAGGAGGGAATCTGCAGCTTGCAGTGAAAGCGCTTCCAGAGGGGAGTCTAATGAGGGCAAACATTTGGTGGCAGCAGCTTCCCTGCGGGAGATACTCTCTTTGCCAAAATCGCATTATTAGGCGAAAGTAAGTTACAATTCAGTACCCTATCCTAAAGCTTGCTGTTAGGAGGGAATCTGCAGCTTGCAGTGAAAGCGCTTCCAGAGGGGAGTCTAATGAGGGCAAACATTTGATGGTAGCAGCTTCCCTGCGGGAGATTCTCTCTTTGCCAAAATCGCCTTATTAGCCGCAGTTAAGTTACAATTCAGTACCCTATCCTAAAGCTTGCTGTTAGGAGGGAATCTGCAGCTTGCAGTGAAAGTGCTTCCTGAGGGGAGTCTAATGAGGGCAAACATTTGATGGTAGCAGCTTCCCTGCGGGAGATACTCTCTTTCACAAAATCGCATTATTAGGCGAAAGTAAGTTACAATTCAGTACCCTATCCTAAAGCTTGCTGTTAGGAGGGAATCTGCAGCTTGCAGTGAAAGCGCTTCCAGAGGGGAGTCTAATGAGGGCAAACATTTGATGGTAGCAGCTTCCCTGCGGGAGATACTCTCTTTGCCAAAATCGCATTATTAGGCGAAAGTAAGTTACAATTCAGTACCCTATCCTAAAGCTTGCTGTTAGGAGGGAATCTGCAGCTTGCAGTGAAAGCGCTTCCAGAGGGGAGTCTAATGAGGGCAAATATTTGATGGTAGCAGCTTCCCTGCGGGAGATACTCTCTTTGCCAAAATCGCATTATTAGCCGCAGTTAAGTTACAATTCAGTACCCTATCCTAAAGCTTGCTGTTAGGAGGGAATCTGCAGCTTGCAGTGAAAGCGCTTCCAGAGGGGAGTCTAATGAGGGCAAACATTTGGTGGCAGCAGCTTCCCTGCGGGAGATACTCTCTTTGCCAAAATCGCATTATTAGGCGAAAGTAAGTTACAATTCAGTACCCTATCCTAAAGCTTGCTGTTAGGAGGGAATCTGCAGCTTGCAGTGAAAGCGCTTCCCGTGGGGAGTCTAATGAGGGCAAACATTTGATAGTAGCAGCTTCCCTGCGGGAGATACTCTCTTTGCCAAAATCGCATTACTAGGCGAAAGTAGGTTACAATTCAGTAGCCTATCCTAAAGCTTGCTGTTAGGAGGGAATCTACAGCTTGCAGTGAAAGCGCTTCCAGAGGGGAGTCTAATGAGGGCAAAGATTTGATGGTAGCAGCTTCCCTGCGGGAGATATTCTCTTTGCCAAAATCGCCTTATTAGCCGCAGTTAAGTTACAATTCAGTACCCTATCCTAAAGCTTGCTGTTAGGAGGGAATCTGCAGCTTGCAGTGAAAGCGCTTCCAGAGGGGAGTCTAATGAGGGCAAACATTTGATGGTAGCAGCTTCCCTGCGGGAGATATTCTCTTTGCCAAAATCGCATTATTAGGCGAAAGTAAGTTACAATTCAGTACCCTATCCTAAAGCTTGCTGTTAGGAGGGAATCTGCAGCTTGCAGTGAAAGCGCTTCCAGAGGGGAGTCTAACGAGGGCAAACATTTGATGGTAGCAGCTTCCCTGCGGGAGATACTCTCTTTCACAATATCGCATTATTAGGCGAAAGTAACTTACAATTCAGTACCCTATCCTAAAGATTGCTGTTAGGAGGGAATCTGCAGCTTGCAGTGAAAGCGCTTCCAGAGGGGAGTATATCGAGGGCAAACATTTGATGGTAGCAGCTTCCCCGCGGGAGATACTCTCTTTGCCAAAATCGCCTTATTAGCCGCAGTTAAGTTACAATTCAGTACCCTATCCTAAAGCTTGCTGTTAGGAGGGAATCTGCAGCTTGCAGTGAAAGCGCTTCCAGAGGGGAGTCTAATGAGGGCAAATATTTGATGGTAGAAGCTTCCCTGCGGGAGATACTCTCTTTGCTAGAATCGCATTATTAGGCGAATGTAAGTTACAATTCAGTACCCTATCCTAAAGCTTGCTGTTAGGAGGGAATCTGCAGCTTGCAGTGAAAGCGCTTCCAGAGGGGAGTCTAATGAGGGCAAACATTTGGTGGCAGCAGCTTCCCTGCGGGAGATACTCTCTTTGCCAAAATCGCCTTATTCGCCGCAGTTAAGTTACAATTCAGTACCCTATCCTAAAGCTTGCTGTTAGGAGGGAATCTGCAGCTTGCAGTGAAAGCGCTTCCAGAGGGGAGTCTAATGAGGGCAAACATTTGATGGTAGCACCTTCCCTGCAGGAGATACTCTCTTTGCCAAAATCGCCTTATTAGCCGCAGTTAGGTTACAATTCAGTACCCTATCCTAAAGCTTGCTGTTAGGAGGGAATCTGCAGCTTGCAGTGAAAGCGCTTCCAGAGGGGAGTCTAATGAGGGCAAACATTTGATGGTAGCAGCTTCCCTGCGGGAGATACTCTCTTTGCCAAAATCTCATTATTAGGCGAAAGTAAGTTACAATTCAGTACCCTATCCTAAAGCTTGCTGTTAGGAGGGAATCTGCAGCTTGCAGTGAAAGCGCTTCCTGAGGGGAGTCTAATGAGGGCAAACATTTGATGGTAGCAGCTTCCCTGCGGGAGATACTCTCTTTCACAAAATCGCATTATTAGGCGAAAGTAAGTTACAATTCAGTACTCTATCCTAAAGCTTGCTGTTAGGAGGCAATCTGCAGCTTGCAGTGAAAGCGCTTCCAGAGGGGAGTCTAAAGAGGGCAAACATTTGATGGTAGCAGCTTCCCTGCGGGAGATACTCTCTTTGCCAAAATCGCATTATTAGGCGAAAGTAAGTTACAATTCAGTACCCTATCCTAAAGCTTGCTGTTAGGAGGGAATCTGCAGCTTGCAGTGAAAGCGCTTCCAGAGGGGAGTCTAATGAGGGCAAACATTTGATGGTAGCAGCTTCCCTGCGGGAGATACTCTCTTTGCCATAATCGCATTATTAGCCGCAGTTAAGTTACAATTCAGTACCCTATCCTAAAGCTTGCTGTTAGGAGGGAATCTGCAGCTTCCAGTGAAAGCGCTTCCAGAGGGGAGTCTAATGAGGGCAAACGTTTGATGGTAACAGTTTCCCTGCGGGAGATAGTCTCTTTGCCAAAATCGCATTATTAGGCGAAAGTAAGTTACAATTCAGTACCCTATCCTAAAGCTTGCTGTTAGGAGGGAATCTGCAGCTTGCAGTGAAAGCGCTTCCAGAGGGGAGTCTAATGAGGGCAAACATTTGGTGGCAGCAGCTTCCCTGCGGGAGATACTCTCTTTGCCAAAATCGCATTACTAGGCGAAAGTAGGTAACAATTCAGTAGCCTATCCTAAAGCTTGCTGTTAGGAGGGAATCTACAGCTTGCAGTGAAAGCGCTTCCAGAGGGGAGTCTAATGAGGGCAAACATTTTATGGTAGCAGCTTCCCTGCGGGAGATATTCTCTTTGCCAAAATCGCCTTATTAGCCGCAGTTAAGTTACAATTCAGTACCCTATCCTAAAGCTTGCTGTTAGGAGGGAATCTGCAGCTTGCAGTGAAAGCGCTTCCAGAGGGGAGTCTAATGAGGGCAAACATTTGATGGTAGCAGTTTCCCTGCGGGAGATATTCTCTTTGCCAAAATCGCATTATTAGGCGAAAGTAAGTTACAATTCAGTACCCTATCCTAAAGCTTGCTGTTAGGAGGGAATCTGCAGCTTGCAGTGAAAGCGCTTCCAGAGGGGAGTCTAACGAGGGCAAACATTTGATGGTAGCAGCTTCCCTGCGGGAGATACTCTCTTTGCCAAATCGCATTATTAGGCGAAAGTAAGTTACAATTCAGTACCCTATCCTAAAGCTTGCTGTTAGGAGGGAATCTGCAGCTTGCAGTGAAAGCGCTTCCAGAGGGGAGTCTAATGAGGGCAAACATTTGGTGGCAGCAGCTTCCCTGCGGGAGATACTCTCTTGCCAAAATCGCATTATTAGGCGAAAGTAAGTTACAATTCAGTACCCTATCCTAAAGCTTGCTGTTAGGAGGGAATCTGCAGCTTGCAGTGAAAGCGCTTCCAGAGGGGAGTCTAATGAGGGCAAACATTTGATGGTAGCAGCTTCCCTGCGGGAGATACTCTCTTTGCCAAAATCGCATTATTAGGCGAAAGTAAGTTACAATTCAGAACCCTATCCTAAAGCTTGCTGTTAGGAGGGAATCTGCAGCTTGCAGTGAAAGCGCTTCCAGAGGGGAGTCTAATGAGGGCAAACATTTGATGGTAGCACCTTCCCTGCGGGAGATACTCTCTTTGCCAAAATCGCCTTATTAGCCGCAGTTAGGTTACAATTCAGTACCCTATCCTAAAGCTTGCTGTTAGGAGGGAATCTGCAGCTTGCAGTGAAAGCGCTTCCAGAGGGGAGTCTAATGAGGGCAAACATTTGATGGTAGCAGCTTCCCTGCGGGAGATACTCTCTTTGCCAAAATCTCATTATTAGGCGAAAGTAAGTTACAATTCAGTACCCTATCCTAAAGCTTGCTGTTAGGAGGGAATCTGCAGCTTGCAGTGAAAGCGCTTCCTGAGGGGAGTCTAATGAGGGCAAACATTTGATGGTAGCAGCTTCCCTGCGGGAGATACTCTCTTTCACAAAATCGCATTATTAGGCGAAAGTAAGTTACAATTCAGTACCCTATCCTAAAGCTTGCTGTTAGGAGGGAATCTGCAGCTTGCAGTGAAAGCGCTTCCAGAGGGGAGTCTAATGAGGGCAAACATTTGATGGTAGCAGCTTCCCTGCGGGAGATACTCTCTTTGCCAAAATCGCATTACTAGGCGAAAGTAGGTAACAATTCAGTAGCCTATCCTAAAGCTTGCTGTTAGGAGGGAATCTACAGCTTGCAGTGAAAGCGCTTCCAGAGGGGAGTCTAATGAGGGCAAACATTTTATGGTAGCAGCTTCCCTGCGGGAGATATTCTCTTTGCCAAAATCGCCTTATTAGCCGCAGTTAAGTTACAATTCAGTACCCTATCCTAAAGCTTGCTGTTAGGAGGGAATCTGCAGCTTGCAGTGAAAGCGCTTCCAGAGGGGAGTCTAATGAGGGCAAACATTTGATGGTAGCAGTTTCCCTGCGGGAGATATTCTCTTTGCCAAAATCGCATTATTAGGCGAAAGTAAGTTACAATTCAGTACCCTATCCTAAAGCTTGCTGTTAGGAGGGAATCTGCAGCTTGCAGTGAAAGCGCTTCCAGAGGGGAGTCTAACGAGGGCAAACATTTGATGGTAGCAGCTTCCCTGCGGGAGATACTCTCTTTGCCAAAATCGCATTATTAGGCGAAAGTAAGTTACAATTCAGTACCCTATCCTAAAGCTTGCTGTTAGGAGGGAATCTGCAGCTTGCAGTGAAAGCGCTTCCAGAGGGGAGTCTAATGAGGGCAAACATTTGATGGTAGCAGCTTCCCTGCGGGAGATACTCTCTTTGCCAAAATCGCATTATTAGGCGAAAGTAAGTTACAATTCAGTACCCTATCCTAAAGCTTGCTGTTAGGAGGGAATCTGCAGCTTGCAGTGAAAGCGCTTCCAGAGGGGAGTCTAATGAGGGCAAACATTTGGTGGCAGCAGCTTCCCTGCGGGAGATACTCTCTTTGCCAAAATCGCATTATTAGGCGAAAGTAAGTTACAATTCAGTACCCTATCCTAAAGCTTGCTGTTAGGAGGGAATCTGCAGCTTGCAGTGAAAGCGCTTCCAGAGGGGAGTCTAATGAGGGCAAACATTTGATGGTAGCAGCTTCCCTGCGGGAGATTCTCTCTTTGCCAAAATCGCCTTATTAGCCGCAGTTAAGTTACAATTCAGTACCCTATCCTAAAGCTTGCTGTTAGGAGGGAATCTGCAGCTTCCAGTGAAAGCGCTTCCAGAGGGGAGTCTAATGAGGGCAAACGTTTGATGGTAACAGTTTCCCTGCGGGAGATAGTCTCTTTGCTAAAATCGCATTATTAGGCGTAAGTAAGTTACAATTCAGTACCCTATCCTAAAGCTTGCTGTTAGGAGGGAATCTGCAGCTTGCAGTGAAAGCACTTCCAGAGGGGAGTCTAATGAGGGCAAACATTTGGTGGCAGCAGCTTCCCTGCGAGTTATAGTCTCTTTGCCAAAATCGCATTATTAGGCGAAAGTAAGTTACAATTCAGTACCCTATCCTAAAGCTTGCTGTTAGGAGGGAATCTGCAGCTTGCAGTGAAAGCGCTTCCAGAGGGGAGTCTAATGAGGGCAAACATTTGATGGTAGCAGCTTCCCTGCGGGAGATACTCTCTTTGCCAAAATCGCATTACTAGGCGAAAGTAGGTAACAATTCAGTAGCCTATCCTAAAGCTTGCTGTTAGGAGGGAATCTACAGCTTGCAGTTAAAGCGCTTCCAGAGGGGAGTCATGAGGGCAAACATTTTATGGTAGCAGCTTCCCTGCGGGAGATATTCTCTTTGCCAAAATCGCCTTATTAGCCGCAGTTAAGTTACAATTCAGTACCCTATCCTAAAGCTTGCTGTTAGGAGGGAATCTGCAGCTTGCAGTGAAAGCGCTTCCAGAGGGGAGTCTAATGAGGGCAAACATTTGATGGTAGCAGCTTCCCTGCGGGAGATTCTCTCTTTGCCAAAATCGCCTTATTAGCCGCAGTTAAGTTACAATTCAGTACCCTATCCTAAAGCTTGCTGTTAGGAGGGAATCTGCAGCTTGCAGTGAAAGCGCTTCCAGA
The DNA here is from genome assembly GCF_032191515.1 of Phaenicophaeus curvirostris. Lineage (NCBI taxonomy): Eukaryota > Metazoa > Chordata > Aves > Cuculiformes > Cuculidae > Phaenicophaeus > Phaenicophaeus curvirostris. Next base: position 405,678 of record NW_027206751.1, read on the forward strand.
GGGGAGTCTAATGAGGGCAAACATTTTATGGTAGCAGCTTCCCTGCGGGAGATACTCTCTTTGCCAAAATCTCATTATTAGGCGAAAGTAAGTTACAATTCAGTACCCTATCCTAAAGCTTGCTGTTAGGAGGGAATCTGCAGCTTGCAGTGAAAGTGCTTCCTGAGGGGAGTCTAATGAGGGCAAACATTTGATGGTAGCAGCTTCCCTGCGGGAGATACTCTCTTTCACAAAATCGCATTATTAGGCGAAAGTAAGTTACAATTCAGTACCCTATCCTAAAGCTTGCTGTTAGGAGGGAATCTGCAGCTTGCAGTGAAAGCGCTTCCAGAGGGGAGTCTAATGAGGGCAAACATTTGATGGTAGCAGCTTCCCTGCGGGAGATACTCTCTTTGCCAAAATCGCATTATTAGGCGAAAGTAAATTACAATTCAGTACCCTATCCTAAAGCTTGCTGTTAGGAGGGAATCTGCAGCTTGCAGTGAAAGCGCTTCCAGAGGGGAGTCTAATGAGGGCAAATATTTGATGGTAGCAGCTTCCCTGCGGGAGATACTCTCTTTGCCAAAATCGCATTATTAGCCGCAGTTAAGTTACAATTCAGTACCCTATCCTAAAGCTTGCTGTTAGGAGGGAATCTGTAGCTTGCAGTGAAAGCGCTTCCAGAGGGGAGTCTAATGAGGGCAAACATTTGGTGGCAGCAGCTTCCCTGCGGGAGATACTCTCTTTGCCAAAATCGCATTATTAGGCGAAAGTAAGTTACAATTCAGTACCCTATCCTAAAGCTTGCTGTTAGGAGGGAATCTGCAGCTTGCAGTGAAAGCGCTTCCCGAGGGGAGTCTAATGAGGGCAAACATTTGATGGTAGCAGCTTCCCTGCGGGAGATACTCTCTTTGCCAAAATCGCCTTATTCGCCGCAGTTAAGTTACAATTCAGTACCCTATACTAAAGCTTGCTGTTAGGAGGGAATCTGCAGCTTGCAGTGAAAGCGCTTCCAGAGGGGAGTCTAATGAGGGCAAACATTTGATGGTAGCAGCTTCCCTGCGGGAGATATTCTCTTTGCCAAAATCGCAATATTAGGCGAAAGTAAGTTACAATTCAGTACCCTATCCTAAAGCTTGCTGTTAGGAGGGAATCTGCAGCTTGCAGTGAAAGCGCTTCCAGAGGGGAGTCTAACGAGGGCAAACATTTGATGGTAGCAGCTTCCCTGCGGGAGATACTCTCTTTGCCAAAATCGCATTATTAGGCGAAAGTAACTTACAATTCAGTACCCTATCCTAAAGATTGCTGTTAGGAGGGAATCTGCAGCTTGCAGTGAAAGCGCTTCCAGAGGGGAGTATATCGAGGGCAAACATTTGATGGTAGCAGCTTCCCTGCGGGAGATACTCTCTTTGCCAAAATCGCCTTATTAGCCGCAGTTAAGTTACAATTCAGTACCCTATCCTAAAGCTTGCTGTTAGGAGGGAATCTGCAGCTTGCAGTGAAAGCGCTTCCAGAGGGGAGTCTAATGAGGGCAAATATTTGATGGTAGAAGCTTCCCTGCGGGAGATACTCTCTTTGCTAGAATCGCATTATTAGGCGAAAGTAAGTTACAATTCAGTACCCTATCCTAAAGCTTGCTGTTAGGAGGGAATCTGCAGCTTGCAGTGAAAGCGCTTCCAGAGGGGAGTCTAATGAGGGCAAACATTTGGTGGCAGCAGCTTCCCTGCGGGAGATACTCTCTTTCCCAAAATCGCCTTATTCGCCGCAGTAAAGTTACAATTCAGTACCCTATCCTAAATCTTGCTTTTAGGAAGGAATCTGCAGCTTGCAGTGAAAGCGCTTCCAGAGGGGAGTCTAATGAGGGCTAATATTTGATGGTAGCAGCTTCCCTGCGGGAGATTCTCTCTTTGCCAAAATCGCATTATTAGGCGAAAGTAAGTTACAATTCAGTACCCTATCCTAAAGCTTGCTGTTAGGAGGGAATCTGCAGCTTGCAGTGAAAGCGCTTCCAGAGGGGAGTCTAACGAGGGCAAACATTTGATGGTAGCAGCTTCCCTGCGGGAGATACTCTCTTTGCCAAAATCGCCTTATTCGCCGCAGTTAAGTTACAATTCAGTACCCTATCCTAAAGCTTGCTGTTAGGAGGGAATCTGCAGCTTGCAGTGAAAGCGCTTCCAGAGGGAAGTCTAATGAGGGCAAACATTTGATGGTAGCACCTTCCCTGCAGGAGATACTCTCTTTGCCAAAATCGCCTTATTAGCCGCAGTTAGGTTACAATTCAGTACCCTATCCTAAAGCTTGCTGTTAGGAGGGAATCTGCAGCTTGCAGTGAAAGCGCTTCCTGAGGGGAGTCTAATGAGGGCAAACATTTGATGGTAGCAGCTTCCCTGCGGGAGATACTCTCTTTCACAAAATCGCATTATTAGGCGAAAGTAAGTTACAATTCAGTACCCTATCCTAAAGCTTGCTGTTAGGAGGGAATCTGCAGCTTGCAGTGAAAGCGCTTCCAGAGGGGAGTCTAATGAGGGCAAACATTTGATGGTAGCAGCTTCCCTGCGGGAGATACTCTCTTTCCCAAAATCGCATTATTAGCAGCAGTTAAGTTACAATTCAGTACACTATCCTAAAGCTTGCTGTTAGGAGGGAATCTGCAGCTTGCAGTGAAAGCGCTTCCAGAGGGGAGTCTAACGAGGGCAAACATTTGATGGTAGCAGCTTCCCTGCGGGAGATAGTCTCTTTGACAAAATCGCATTATTAGGCGAAAGTAAGTTACAATTCAGTACCCTATCCTAAAGCTTGCTGTTAAGAAGGAATCTGCAGCTTGCAGTGAAAGCGCTTCCAGAGGGGAGTCTAATGAGGGCAAACATTTGATGGTAGCAGCTTCCCTGCGGGAGATTCTCTCTTTGCCAAAATCGCCTTATTAGCCGCAGTTAAGTTACAATTCAGTACCCTATCCTAAAGCTTGCTGTTAGGAGGGAATCTGCAGCTTGCAGTGAAAGCGCTTCCAGAGGGGAGTCTAATGAGGGCAAACATTTGATGGTAGCAGCTTCCCTGCGGGAGATAGTCTCTTTGCCAAAATCACATTATTAGGCGAAAGTAAGTTACAATTCAGTACCCTATCCTAAAGCTTGCTGTTAGGAGGGAATCTGCAGCTTGCAGTGAAAGCGCTTCCAGAGGGGAGTCTAATGAGGGCAAACATTTGATGGTAGCAGCTTCCCTGCGGGAGATAGTCTCTTTGCCAAAATTGCCTTATTAGCCGCAGTTAAGTTACAATTCAGTACCCTATCCTAAAGCTTGCTGTTAGGAGGGAATCTGCAGCTTGCAGTGAAAGCGCTTCCAGAGGGGAGTCTAATGAGGGCAAACATTTGATGGTAGCAGCTTCCCTGCGGGAGATACTCTCTTTGCTAAAATCGCATTATTAGGCGAAAGTAAGTTACAATTCAGTACCCTATCCTAAAGCTTGCTGTTAGGAGGGAATCTGCAGCTTGCAGTGAAAGCGCTTCCAGAGGGGAGTCTAATGAGGGCAAACATTTGATGGTAGCAGCTTCCCTGCGGGAGATACTCTCTTTCACAAAATCGCATTATTAGGCGAAAGTAAGTTACAATTCAGTACCCTATCCTAAAGCTTGCTGTTAGGAGGGAATCTGCAGCTTGCAGTGAAAGCGCTTCCAGAGGGGAGTCTAATGAGGGCAAACATTTGATGGTAGCAGCTTCCCTGTGGGAGATACTCTCTTTGCCAAAATCGCATTATTAGGCGAAAGTAAGTTACAATTCAGTACCCTATCCTAAAGCTTGCTGTTAGGAGGGAATCTGCAGCTTGCAGTGAAAGCGCTTCCAGAGGGGAGTCTAATGAGGGCAAATATTTGATGGTAGCAGCTTCCCTGCGGGAGATACTCTCTTTGCCATAATCGCATTATTAGCCGCACTTAAGTTACAATTCAGTACACTATCCTAAAGCTTGCTGTTAGGAGGGAATCTGCAGCTTGCAGTGAAAGCGCTTCCCGAGGGGAGTCTAATGAGGGCAAACATTTGATGGTAGCAGCTTCCCTGCGGGAGATACTCTCTTTGCCAAAATCGCATTACTAGGCGAAAGTAAGTTACAATTCAGTAGCCTATCCTAAAGCTTGCTGTTAGGAGGGAATCTACAGCTTGCAGTGAAAGCGCTTCCAGAGGGGAGTCTAATGAGGGCAAACATTTGATGGTAGCAGCTTCCCTGCGGGAGATAGTCTCTTTGCCATAATCGCCTTATTAGCCGCAGTTAAGATACAATTCAGTACCCTATCCTAAAGATTGCTGTTAGGAGGGAATCTGCAGCTTGCAGTGAAAGCGCTTCCAGAGGGGAGTATATCGAGGGCAAACATTTGATGGTAGCAGCTTCCCTGCGGGAGATACTCTCTTTGCCAAAATCGCCTTATTAGCCGCAGTTAAGTTACAATTCAGTACCCTATCCTAAAGCTTGCTGTTAGGAGGGAATCTGCAGCTTGCAGTGAAAGCGCTTCCAGAGGGGAGTCTAATGAGGGCAAATATTTGATGGTAGAAGCTTCCCTGCGGGAGATACTCTCTTTGCTAAAATCGCATTATTAGGCGAAAGTAAGTTACAATTCAGTACCCTATCCTAAAGCTTGCTGTTAGGAGGGAATCTGCAGCTTGCAGTGAAAGCGCTTCCAGAGGGGAGTCTAACGAGGGCAAACATTTGATGGTAGCAGCTTCCCTGCGGGAGATACTCTCTTTCCCAAAATCGCCTTATTCGCCGCAGTTAAGTTACAATTCAGTACCCTATCCTAAAGCTTGCTGTTAGGAGGGAATCTGCAGCTTGCAGTGAAAGCGCTTCCAGAGGGGAGTCTAATGAGGGCAAATATTTGATGGTAGCAGCTTCCCTGCGGGAGATTCTCTCTTTGCCAAAATCGCATTATTAGGCGAAAGTAAGTTACAATTCAGTACCCTATCCTAAAGCTTGCTGTTAGGAGGGAATCTGCAGCTTGCAGTGAAAGCGCTTCCAGAGGGGAGTCTAATGAGGGCAAACATTTGGTGGCAGCAGCTTCCCTGCGAGTTATAGTCTCTTTGCCAATATCGCATTATTAGGCGAAAGTAAGCTACAATTCAGTACACTGTCCTACAGCTTGCTGTTAGGAGGGAATCTGCAGCTTGCAGTGAAAGCGCTTCCAGAGGGGAGTCTAATGAGGGCAAACACTTGATGGTAGCAGCTTCCCTGCGGGAGATACTCTCTTTGCCAAAATCGCATTATTAGGCGAAAGTAAGTTACAATTCAGTACCCTATCCTAAAGCTTGCTGTTAGGAGGGAATCTGCAGCTTGCAGTGAAAGTGCTTCCAGAGGGGAGTCTAATGAGGGCAAACATTTGATGGTAGCAGCTTCCCTGCGGGAGATATTCTCTTTGCCAAAATCGCATTATTAGGCGAAAGTAAGTTACAATTCAGTACCCTATCCTAAAGCTTGCTGTTAGGAAGGAATCTGCAGCTTGCAGTGAAAGCGCTTCCAGAGGGGAGTCTAATGAGGGCAAACATTTGATGGTAGCAGCTTCCCTGCGGGAGATATTCTCTTTGCCAAAATCGCCTTATTAGCCGCAGTTAAGTTACAATTCAGTACCCTATCCTAAAGCTTGCTGTTAGGAGGGAATCTGCAGCTTGCAGTGAAAGCGCTTCCAGAGGGGAGTCTAATGAGGGCAAACATTTGATGGTAGCAGCTTCCCTGCGGGAGATATTCTCTTTGCCAAAATCGCATTATTAGGCGAAAGTAAGTTACAATTCAGTACCCTATCCTAAAGCTTGCTGTTAGGAGGGAATCTGCAGCTTGCAGTGAAAGCGCTTCCAGAGGGGAGTCTAACGAGGGCAAACATTTGATGGTAGCAGCTTCCCTGCGGGAGATTCTCTCTTTGCCACAATCGCCTTATTAGCCGCAGTTAAGTTACAATTCAGTACCCTATCCTAAAGCTTGCTGTTAGGAGGGAATCTGCAGCTTGCAGTGAAAGCGCTTCCAGAGGGGAGTCTAATGAGGGCAAACATTTGATGGTAGCAGCTTCCCTGCGGGAGATACTCTCTTTGCCAAAATCGCATTATTAGGCGAAAGTAAGTTACAATTCAGTACCCTATCCTAAAGCTTGCTGTTAGGAGGGAATCTGCAGCTTGCAGTGAAAGCGCTTCCAGAGGGGAGTCTAATGAGGGCAAACATTTGATGGTAGCAGCTTCCCTGCGGGAGATACTCTCTTTGCCAAAATTGCCTTATTAGCCGCAGTTAAGTTACAATTCAGTACCCTATCCTAAAGCTTGCTGTTAGGAGGGAATCTGCAGCTTCCAGTGAAAGCGCTTCCAGAGGGGAGTCTAATGAGGGCAAACGTTTGATGGTAACAGTTTCCCTGCGGGAGATAGTCTCTTTGCCAAAATCGCATTATTAGGCGAAAGTAAGTTACAATTCAGTACCCTATCCTAAAGCTTGCTGTTAGGAGGGAATCTGCAGCTTGCAGTGAAAGCGCTTCCAGAGGGGAGTCTAATGAGGGCAAACATTTGGTGGCAGCAGCTTCCCTGCGAGTTATAGTCTCTTTGCCAAAATCGCATTATTAGGCGAAAGTAAGTTACAATTCAGTACCCTATCCTAAAGCTTGCTGTTAGGAAGGAATCTGCAGCTTGCAGTGAAAGCGCTTCCCGAGGGGAGTCTAATGAGGGCAAACATTTGATGGTAGCAGCTTCCCTGCGGGAGATACTCTCTTTGCCAAAATCGCATTAATAGGCGAAAGTAGGTAACAATTCAGTAGCCTATCCTAAAGCTTGCTGTTAGGAGGGAATCTACAGCTTGCAGTTAAAGCGCTTCCAGAGGGGAGTCTAATGAGGGCAAACATTTTATGGTAGCAGCTTCCCTGCGGGAGATATTCTCTTTGCCAAAATCGCCTTATTAGCCGCAGTTAAGTTACAATTCAGTACCCTATCCTAAAGCTTGCTGTTAGGAGGGAATCTGCAGCTTGCAGTGAAAGCGCTTCCAGAGGGGAGTCTAATGAGGGCAAACATTTGATGGTAGCAGTTTCCATGCGGGAGATATTCTCTTTGCCAAAATCGCATTATTAGCCGCACTTAAGTTACAATTCAGTACCCTATCCTAAAGCTTGCTGTTAGGAGGGAATCTGCAGCTTGCAGTGAAAGCGCTTCCAGAGGGGAGTCTAACGAGGGCAAACATTTGATGGTAGCAGCTTCCCTGCGGGAGATACTCTCTTTGCCATAATCGCATTATTAGGCGAAAGTAAGTTACAATTCAGTACCCTATCCTAAAGCTTGCTGTTAGGAGGGAATCTGCAGCTTGCAGTGAAAGCGCTTCCAGAGGGGAGTCTAATGAGGGCAAACATTTGATGGTAGCAGCTTCCCTGCGGGAGATACTCTCTTTGCCAAAATCGCATTATTAGGCGAAAGTAAGATACAATTCAGTACCCTATCCTAAAGCTTGCTGTTAGGAGGGAATCTGCAGCTTGCAGTGAAAGCGCTTCCAGAGGGGAGTCTAATGAGGGCAAACATTTGGTGGCAGCAGCTTCCCTGCGGGAGATACTCTCTTTGCCAAAATCGCATTATTAGGCGAAAGTAAGTTACAATTCAGTACCCTATCCTAAAGCTTGCTGTTAGGAGGGAATCTGCAGCTTGCAGTGAAAGCGCTTCCAGAGGGGAGTCTAATGAGGGCAAACATTTGATGGTAGCAGCTTCCCTGCGGGAGATTCTCTCTTTGCCAAAATCGCCTTATTAGCCGCAGTTAAGTTACAATTCAGTACCCTATCCTAAAGCTTGCTGTTAGGAGGGAATCTGCAGCTTGCAGTGAAAGCGCTTCCAGAGGGGAGTCTAATGAGGGCAAACATTTGATGGTAGCAGCTTCCCTGCGGGAGATACTCTCTTTGCCAAAATCTCATTATTAGGCGAAAGTAAGATACAATTCAGTACCCTATCCTAAAGCTTGCTGTTAGGAGGGAATCTGCAGCTTGCAGTGAAAGCGCTTCCAGAGGGGAGTCTAATGAGGGCAAACATTTGGTGGCAGCAGCTTCCCTGCGGGAGATACTCTCTTTGCCAAAATCGCATTATTAGGCGAAAGTAAGTTACAATTCAGTAGCCTATCCTAAAGCTTGCTGTTAGGAGGGAATCTACAGCTTGCAGTGAAAGCGCTTCCAGAGGGGAGTCTAATGAGGGCAAACATTTGATGGTAGCAGCTTCCCTGCGGGAGATAGTCTCTTTGCCATAATCGCCTTATTAGGCGAAAGTAAGTTACAATTCAGTACCCTATCCTAAAGCTTGCTGTTAGGAGGGAATCTGCAGCTTGCAGTGAAAGCGCTTCCAGAGGGGAGTCTAATGAGGGCAAACATTTGGTGGCAGCAGCTTCCCTGCGGGAGATACTCTCTTTCCCAAAATCGCCTTATTCGCCGCAGTTAAGTTACAATTCAGTACCCTATCCTAAAGCTTGCTGTTAGGAGGGAATCTGCAGCTTGCAGTGAAAGCGCTTCCAGAGGGGAGTCTAATGAGGGCAAACATTTGATGGTAGCATCTTCCCTGCGGGAGATACTCTCTTTGCCAAAATCTCATTATTAGGCGAAAGTAAGTTACAATTCAGTACCCTATCCTAAAGCTTGCTGTTAGGAGGGAATCTGCAGCTTGCAGTGAAAGCGCTTCCAGAGGGGAGTCTAATGAGGGCAAACATTTGATGGTAGCAGCTTCCCTGCGGGAGATACTCTCTTTCACAAAATCGCATTATTAGGCGAAAGTAAGTTACAATTCAGTACCCTATCCTAAAGCTTGCTGTTAGGAGGGAATCTGCTGCTTGCAGTGAAAGCGCTTCCAGAGGGGAGTCTAATGAGGGCAAACATTTGATGGTAGCAGCTTCCCTGCGGGAGATACTCTCTTTGCCAAAATCGCATTATTAGGCGAAAGTAAGTTACAATTCAGTACCCTATCCTAAAGCTTGCTGTTAGGAGGGAATCTGCAGCTTGCAGTGAAAGCGCTTCCAGAGGGGAGTCTAATGAGGGCAAACATTTGATGGTAGCAGCTTCCCTGCGGGAGATACTCTCTTTGCCATAATCGCATTATTAGCCGCAGTTAAGTTACAATTCAGTACCCTATCCTAAAGCTTGCTGTTAGGAGGGAATCTGCAGCTTCCAGTGAAAGCATTTCCAGAGGGGAGTCTAATGAGGGCAAACGTTTGATGGTAACAGTTTCCCTGCGGGAGATAGTCTCTTTGCCAAAATCGCATTATTAGGCGAAAGTAAGTTACAATTCAGTACCCTATCCTAAAGCTTGCTGTTAGGAGGGAATCTGCAGCTTGCAGTGAAAGCGCTTCCAGAGGGGAGTCTAATGAGGGCAAACATTTGGTGGCAGCAGCTTCCCTGCGAGTTATAGTCTCTTTGCCAAAATCGCATTATTAGGCGAAAGTAAGTTACAATTCAGTACCCTATCCTAAAGCTTGCTGTTAGGAGGGAATCTGCAGCTTGCAGTGAAAGCGCTTCCCGAGGGGAGTCTAATGAGGGCAAACATTTGATGGTAGCAGCTTCCCTGCGGGAGATACTCTCTTTGCCAAAATCGCATTACTAGGCGAAAGTAGGTAACAATTCAGTAGCCTATCCTAAAGCTTGCTGTTAGGAGGGAATCTACAGCTTGCAGTGAAAGCGCTTCCAGAGGGGAGTCTAATGAGGGCAAACATTTTATGGTAGCAGCTTCCCTGCGGGAGATATTCTCTTTGCCAAAATCGCCTTATTAGCCGCAGTTAAGTTACAATTCAGTACCCTATCCTAAAGCTTGCTGTTAGGAGGGAATCTGCAGCTTGCAGTGAAAGCGCTTCCAGAGGGGAGTCTAATGAGGGCAAACATTTGATGGTAGCAGTTTCCCTGCGGGAGATATTCTCTTTGCCAAAATCGCATTATTAGGCGAAAGTAAGTTACAATTCAGTACCCTATCCTAAAGCTTGCTGTTAGGAGGGAATCTGCAGCTTGCAGTGAAAGCGCTTCCAGAGGGGAGTCTAACGAGGGCAAACATTTGATGGTAGCAGCTTCCCTGCGGGAGATACTCTCTTTGCCAAAATCGCATTATTAGGCGAAAGTAAGTTACAATTCAGTACCCTATCCTAAAGCTTGCTGTTAGGAGGGAATCTGCAGCTTGCAGTGAAAGCGCTTCCAGAGGGGAGTCTAATGAGGGCAAACATTTGATGGTAGCAGCTTCCCTGCGGGAGATACTCTCTTTGCCAAAATCGCATTATTAGGCGAAAGTAAGTTACAATTCAGTACCCTATCCTAAAGCTTGCTGTTAGGAGGGAATCTGCAGCTTGCAGTGAAAGCGCTTCCAGAGGGGAGTCTAATGAGGGCAAACATTTGGTGGCAGCAGCTTCCCTGCGGGAGATACTCTCTTTGCCAAAATCGCATTATTAGGCGAAAGTAAGTTACAATTCAGTACCCTATCCTAAAGCTTGCTGTTAGGAGGGAATCTGCAGCTTGCAGTGAAAGCGCTTCCAGAGGGGAGTCTAATGAGGGCAAACATTTGATGGTAGCAGCTTCCCTGCGGGAGATTCTCTCTTTGCCAAAATCGCCTTATTCGCCGCAGTTAAGTTACAATTCAGTACCCTATCCTAAAGCTTGCTGTTAGGAGGGAATCTGCAGCTTGCAGTGAAAGCGCTTCCAGAGGGGAGTCTAATGAGGGCAAACATTTGATGGTAGCAGCTTCCCTGCGGGAGATACTCTCTTTGCCAAAATCGCATTATTAGGCGAAAGTAAGTTACAATTCAGAACCCTATCCTAAAGCTTGCTGTTAGGAGGGAATCTGCAGCTTGCAGTGAAAGCGCTTCCAGAGGGGAGTCTAATGAGGGCAAACATTTGATGGTAGCACCTTCCCTGCGGGAGATATTCTCTTTGCCAAAATCGCCTTATTAGCCGCAGTTAGGTTACAATTCAGTACCCTATCCTAAAGCTTGCTGTTAGGAGGGAATCTGCAGCTTGCAGTGAAAGCGCTTCCAGAGGGGAGTCTAATGAGGGCAAACATTTGATGGTAGCAGCTTCCCTGCGGGAGATACTCTCTTTGCCAAAATCTCATTATTAGGCGAAAGTAAGTTACAATTCAGTACCCTATCCTAAAGCTTGCTGTTAGGAGGGAATCTGCAGCTTGCAGTGAAAGCGCTTCCTGAGGGGAGTCTAATGAGGGCAAACATTTGATGGTAGCAGCTTCCCTGCGGGAGATACTCTCTTTGCCATAATCGCATTATTAGCCGCAGTTAAGTTACAATTCAGTACCCTATCCTAAAGCTTGCTGTTAGGAGGGAATCTGCAGCTTCCAGTGAAAGCGCTTCCAGAGGGGAGTCTAATGAGGGCAAACGTTTGATGGTAACAGTTTCCCTGCGGGAGATAGTCTCTTTGCCAAAATCGCATTATTAGGCGAAAGTAAGTTACAATTCAGTACCCTATCCTAAAGCTTGCTGTTAGGAGGGAATCTGCAGCTTGCAGTGAAAGCGCTTCCAGAGGGGAGTCTAATGAGGGCAAACATTTGGTGGCAGCAGCTTCCCTGCGAGTTATAGTCTCTTTGCCAAAATCGCATTATTAGGCGAAAGTAAGTTACAATTCAGTACCCTATCCTAAAGCTTGCTGTTAGGAGGGAATCTGCAGCTTGCAGTGAAAGCGCTTCCCGAGGGGAGTCTAATGAGGGCAAACATTTGATGGTAGCAGCTTCCCTGCGGGAGATACTCTCTTTGCCAAAATCGCATTACTAGGCGAAAGTAGGTAACAATTCAGTAGCCTATCCTAAAGCTTGCTGTTAGGAGGGAATCTACAGCTTGCAGTGAAAGCGCTTCCAGAGGGGAGTCTAATGAGGGCAAACATTTGATGGTAGCAGTTTCCCTGCGGGAGATATTCTCTTTGCCAAAATCGCATTATTAGGCGAAAGTAAGTTACAATTCAGTACCCTATCCTAAAGCTTGCTGTTAGGAGGGAATCTGCAGCTTGCAGTGAAAGCGCTTCCAGAGGGGAGTCTAACGAGGGCAAACATTTGATGGTAGCAGCTTCCCTGCGGGAGATACTCTCTTTGCCAAAATCGCATTATTAGGCGAAAGTAAGTTACAATTCAGTACCCTATCCTAAAGCTTGCTGTTAGGAGGGAATCTGCAGCTTGCAGTGAAAGCGCTTCCAGAGGGGAGTCTAATGAGGGCAAACATTTGATGGTAGCAGCTTCCCTGCGGGAGATACTCTCTTTGCCAAAATCGCATTATTAGGCGAAAGTAAGTTACAATTCAGTACCCTATCCTAAAGCTTGCTGTTAGGAGGGAATCTGCAGCTTGCAGTGAAAGCGCTTCCAGAGGGGAGTCTAATGAGGGCAAACATTTGGTGGCAGCAGCTTCCCTGCGGGAGATACTCTCTTTCACAAAATCGCATTATTAGGCGAAAGTAAGTTACAATTCAGTACCCTATCCTAAAGCTTGCTGTTAGGAGGGAATCTGCAGCTTGCAGTGAAAGCGCTTCCAGAGGGGAGTCTAATGAGGGCAAACATTTGATGGTAGCAGCTTCCCTGCGGGAGATTCTCTCTTTGCCAAAATCGCCTTATTAGCCGCAGTTAAGTTACAATTCAGTACCCTATCCTAAAGCTTGCTGTTAGGAGGGAATCTGCAGCTTCCAGTGAAAGCGCTTCCAGAGGGGAGTCTAATGAGGGCAAACGTTTGATGGTAACAGTTTCCCTGCGGGAGATAGTCTCTTTGCCAAAAGCGCATTATTAGGCGAAAGTAAGTTACAATTCAGTACCCTATCCTAAAGCTTGCTGTTAGGAGGGAATCTGCAGCTTGCAGTGAAAGCGCTTCCAGAGGGGAGTCTAATGAGGGCAAACATTTGGTGGCAGCAGCTTCCCTGCGAGTTATAGTCTCTTTGCCAAAATCGCATTATTAGGCGAAAGTAAGTTACAATTCAGTACCCTATCCTAAAGCTTGCTGTTAGGAGGGAATCTGCAGCTTGCAGTGAAAGCGCTTCCCGAGGGGAGTCTAATGAGGGCAAACATTTGATGGTAGCAGCTTCCCTGCGGGAGATACTCTCTTTGCCAAAATCGCATTACTAGGCGAAAGTAGGTAACAATTCAGTAGGCTATCCTAAAGCTTGCTGTTAGGAGGGAATCTACAGCTTGCAGTTAAAGCGCTTCCAGAGGGGAGTCTAATGAGGGCAAACATTTTATGGTAGCAGCTTCCCTGCGGGAGATATTCTCTTTGCAAAAATCGCCTTATTAGCCGCAGTTAAGTTACAATTCAGTACCCTATCCTAAAGCTTGCTGTTAGGAGGGAATCTGCAGCTTGCAGTGAAAGCGCTTCCAGAGGGGAGTCTAATGAGGGCAAACATTTGATGGTAGCAGCTTCCCTGCGGGAGATTCTCTCTTTGCCAAAATCGCCTTATTAGCCGCAGTTAAGTTACAATTCAGTACCCTATCCTAAAGCTTGCTGTTAGGAGGGAATCTGCAGCTTGCAGTGAAAGCGCTTCCAGAGGGGAGTCTAATGAGGGCAAACATTTTATGGTAGCAGCTTCCCTGCGGGAGATACTCTCTTTGCCAAAATCTCATTATTAGGCGAAAGTAAGTTACAATTCAGTACCCTATCCTAAAGCTTGCTGTTAGGAGGGAATCTGCAGCTTGCAGTGAAAGTGCTTCCTGAGGGGAGTCTAATGAGGGCAAACATTTGATGGTAGCAGCTTCCCTGCGGGAGATACTCTCTTTCACAAAATCGCATTATTAGGCGAAAGTAAGTTACAATTCAGTACCCTATCCTAAAGCTTGCTGTTAGGAGGGAATCTGCAGCTTGCAGTGAAAGCGCTTCCAGAGGGGAGTCTAATGAGGGCAAACATTTGATGGTAGCAGCTTCCCTGCGGGAGATACTCTCTTTGCCAAAATCGCATTATTAGGCGAAAGTAAGTTACAATTCAGTACCCTATCCTAAAGCTTGCTGTTAGGAGGGAATCTGCAGCTTGCAGTGAAAGCGCTTCCAGAGGGGAGTCTAATGAGGGCAAATATTTGATGGTAGCAGCTTCCCTGCGGGAGATACTCTCTTTGCCAAAATCGCATTATTAGCCGCAGTTAAGTTACAATTCAGTACCCTATCCTAAAGCTTGCTGTTAGGAGGGAATCTGCAGCTTGCAGTGAAAGCGCTTCCAGAGGGGAGTCTAATGAGGGCAAACATTTGATGGTAGCAGCTTCCCTGCGGGAGATACTCTCTTTGCCAAAATCCCCTTATTAACCGCAGTTAAATTACAATTCAGTACCCTATCCTAAAGCTTGCTGTTAGGAGGGAATCTGCAGCTTGCAGTGAAAGCGCTTCCAGAGGGGAGTCTAATGAGGGCAAACATTTGGTGGCAGCAGCTTCCCTGCGGGAGATACTCTCTTTGCCAAAATCGCATTATTAGGCGAAAGTAAGTTACAATTCAGTACCCTATCCTAAAGCTTGCTGTTAGGAGGGAATCTGCAGCTTGCAGTGAAAGCGCTTCCCGAGGGGAGTCTAATGAGGGCAAACATTTGATGGTAGCAGCTTCCCTGCGGGAGATACTCTCTTTGCCAAAATCGCATTACTAGGCGAAAGTAGGTTACAATTCAGTAGCCTATCCTAAAGCTTGCTGTTAGGAGGGAATCTACAGCTTGCAGTGAAAGCGCTTCCAGAGGGGAGTCTAATGAGGGCAAAGATTTGATGGTAGCAGCTTCCCTGCGGGAGATATTCTCTTTGCCAAAATCGCCTTATTAGCCGCAGTTAAGTTACAATTCAGTACCCTATCCTAAAGCTTGCTGTTAGGAGGGAATCTGCAGCTTGCAGTGAAAGCGCTTCCAGAGGGGAGTCTAATGAGGGCAAACATTTGATGGTAGCAGCTTCCCTGCGGGAGATATTCTCTTTGCCAAAATCGCATTATTAGGCGAAAGTAAGTTACAATTCAGTACCCTATCCTAAAGCTTGCTGTTAGGAGGGAATCTGCAGCTTGCAGTGAAAGCGCTTCCAGAGGGGAGTCTAACGAGGGCAAACATTTGATGGTAGCAGCTTCCCTGCGGGAGATACTCTCTTTGCCAAAATCGCCTTATTAGCCGCAGTTAAGTTACAATTCAGTACCCTATCCTAAAGATTGCTGTTAGGAGGGAATCTGCAGCTTGCAGTGAAAGCGCTTCCAGAGGGGAGTATATCGAGGGCAAACATTTGATGGTAGCAGCTTCCCTGCGGGAGATACTCTCTTTGCCAAAATCGCCTTATTAGCCGCAGTTAAGTTACAATTCAGTACCCTATCCTAAAGCTTGCTGTTAGGAGGGAATCTGCAGCTTGCAGTGAAAGCGCTTCCAGAGGGGAGTCTAATGAGGGCAAATATTTGATGGTAGAAGCTTCCCTGCGGGAGATACTCTCTTTGCTAGAATCGCATTATTAGGCGAAAGTAAGTTACAATTCAGTACCCTATCCTAAAGCTTGCTGTTAGGAGGGAATCTGCAGCTTGCAGTGAAAGCGTTTCCAGAGGGGAGTCTAATGAGGGCTAATATTTGATGGTAGCAGCTTCCCTGCGGGAGATTCTCTCTTTGCCAAAATCGCATTATTAGGCGAAAGTAAGTTACAATTCAGTACCCTATCCTAAAGCTTGCTGTTAGGAGGGAATCTGCAGCTTGCAGTGAAAGCGCTTCCAGAGGGGAGTCTAACGAGGGCAAACATTTGATGGTAGCAGCTTCCCTGCGGGAGATACTCTCTTTGCCAAAATCGCCTTATTCGCCGCAGTTAAGTTACAATTCAGTACCCTATCCTAAAGCTTGCTGTTAGGAGGGAATCTGCAGCTTGCAGTGAAAGCGCTTCCAGAGGGGAGTCTAATGAGGGCAAACATTTGATGGTAGCACCTTCCCTGCAGGAGATACTCTCTTTGCCAAAATCGCCTTATTAGCCGCAGTTAGGTTACAATTCAGTACCCTATCCTAAAGCTTGCTGTTAGGAGGGAATCTGCAGCTTGCAGTGAAAGCGCTTCCTGAGGGGAGTCTAATGAGGGCAAACATTTGATGGTAGCAGCTTCCCTGCGGGAGATACTCTCTTTCACAAAATCGCATTATTAGGCGAAAGTAAGTTACAATTCAGTACCCTATCCTAAAGCTTGCTGTTAGGAGGGAATCTGCAGCTTGCAGTGAAAGCGCTTCCAGAGGGGAGTCTAATGAGGGCAAACATTTGATGGTAGCAGCTTCCCTGCGGGAGATACTCTCTTTCCCAAAATCGCATTATTAGCAGCAGTTAAGTTACAATTCAGTACACTATCCTAAAGCTTGCTGTTAGGAGGGAATCTGCAGCTTGCAGTGAAAGCGCTTCCAGAGGGGAGTCTAACGAGGGCAAACATTTGATGGTAGCAGCTTCCCTGCGGGAGATTCTCTCTTTGCCAAAATCGCCTTATTAGCCGCAGTTAAGTTACAATTCAGTACCCTATCCTAAAGCTTGCTGTTAGGAGGGAATCTGCAGCTTGCAGTGAAAGCGCTTCCAGAGGGGAGTCTAATGAGGGCAAATATTTGATGGTAGAAGCTTCCCTGCGGGAGATACTCTCTTTGCTAAAATCGCATTATTAGGCGAAAGTAAGTTACAATTCAGTACCCTATCCTAAAGCTTGCTGTTAGGAGGGAATCTGCAGCTTGCAGTGAAAGCGCTTCCAGAGGGGAGTCTAATGAGGGCAAACATTTGATGGTAGCAGCTTCCCTGCGGGAGATACTCTCTTTGCCAAAATCGCATTATTAGGCGAAAGTAAGTTACAATTCAGTACCCTATCCTAAAGCTTGCTGTTAAGAAGGAATCTGCAGCTTGCAGTGAAAGCGCTTCCAGAGGGGAGTCTAATGAGGGCAAACATTTGATGGTAGCAGCTTCCCTGCGGGAGATTCTCTCTTTGCCAAAATCGCCTTATTAGCCGCAGTTAAGTTACAATTCAGTACCCTATCCTAAAGCTTGCTGTTAGGAGGGAATCTGCAGCTTGCAGTGAAAGCGCTTCCAGAGGGGAGTCTAATGAGGGCAAATATTTGATGGTAGAAGCTTCCCTGCGGGAGATACTCTCTTTGCTAAAATCGCATTATTAGGCGAAAGTAAGTTACAATTCAGTACCCTATCCTAAAGCTTGCTGTTAGGAGGGAATCTGCAGCTTGCAGTGAAAGCGCTTCCAGAGGGGAGTCTAATGAGGGCAAACATTTGATGGTAGCAGCTTCCCTGCGGGAGATACTCTCTTTGCCAAAATCGCATTATTAGGCGAAAGTAAGTTACAATTCAGTACCCTATCCTAAAGCTTGCTGTTAGGAGGGAATCTGCAGCTTGCAGTGAAAGCGCTTCCAGAGGGGAGTCTAATGAGGGCAAATATTTGATGGTAGCAGCTTCCCTGCGGGAGATACTCTCTTTGCCATAATCGCATTATTAGCCGCACTTAAGTTACAATTCAGTACCCTATCCTAAAGCTTGCTGTTAGGAGGGAATCTGCAGCTTGCAGTGAAAGCGCTTCCCGAGGGGAGTCTAATGAGGGCAAACATTTGATGGTAGCAGCTTCCCTGCGGGAGATACTCTCTTTGCCAAAATCGCATTACTAGGCGAAAGTAAGTTACAATTCAGTAGCCTATCCTAAAGCTTGCTGTTAGGAGGGAATCTACAGCTTGCAGTGAAAGCGCTTCCAGAGGGGAGTCTAATGAGGGCAAAGATTTGATGGTAGCAGCTTCCCTGCGGGAGATATTCTCTTTGCCAAAATCGCCTTATTAGCCGCAGTTAAGTTACAATTCAGTACCCTATCCTAAAGCTTGCTGTTAGGAGGGAATCTGCAGCTTGCAGTGAAAGCGCTTCCAGAGGGGAGTCTAATGAGGGCAAACATTTGATGGTAGCAGCTTCCCTGCGGGAGATATTCTCTTTGCCAAAATCGCATTATTAGGCGAAAGTAAGTTACAATTCAGTACCCTATCCTAAAGCTTGCTGTTAGGAGGGAATCTGCAGCTTGCAGTGAAAGCGCTTCCAGAGGGGAGTCTAACGAGGGCAAACATTTGATGGTAGCAGCTTCCCTGCGGGAGATACTCTCTTTGCCAAAATCGCATTATTAGGCGAAAGTAACTTACAATTCAGTACCCTATCCTAAAGCTTGCTGTTAGGAGGGAATCTGCAGCTTGCAGTGAAAGCGCTTCCAGAGGGGAGTCTAATGAGGGCAAACATTTGATGGTAGCAGCTTCCCTGCGGGAGATAGTCTCTTTGCCATAATCGCCTTATTAGCCGCAGTTAAGATACAATTCAGTACCCTATCCTAAAGCTTGCTGTTAGGAGGGAATCTGCAGCTTGCAGTGAAAGCGCTTCCAGAGGGGAGTCTAATGAGGGCAAATATTTGATGGTAGAAGCTTCCCTGCGGGAGATACTCTCTTTGCTAAAATCGCATTATTAGGCGAAAGTAAGTTACAATTCAGTACCCTATCCTAAAGCTTGCTGTTAGGAGGGAATCTGCAGCTTGCAGTGAAAGCGCTTCCAGAGGGGAGTCTAACGAGGGCAAATATTTGATGGTAGCAGCTTCCCTGCGGGAGATACTCTCTTTCCCAAAATCGCCTTATTAGCCGCAGTTAAGTTACAATTCAGTACCCTATCCTAAATCTTGCTTTTAGGAAGGAATCTGCAGCTTGCAGTGAAAGCGCTTCCAGAGGGGAGTCTAATGAGGGCAAATATTTGATGGTAGCAGCTTCCCTGCGGGAGATTCTCTCTTTGCCAAAATCGCATTATTAGGCGAAAGTAAGTTACAATTCAGTACCCTATCCTAAAGCTTGCTGTTAGGAGGGAATCTGCAGCTTGCAGTGAAAGCGCTTCCAGAGGGGAGTCTAATGAGGGCAAACATTTGGTGGCAGCAGCTTCCCTGCGAGTTATAGTCTCTTTGCCAAAATCGCATTATTAGGCGAAAGTAAGCTACAATTCAGTACACTGTCCTACAGCTTGCTGTTAGGAGGGAATCTGCAGCTTGCAGTGAAAGCGCTTCCAGAGGGGAGTCTAATGAGGGCAAACATTTGATGGTAGCAGCTTCCCTGCGGGAGATACTCTCTTTCACAAAATCGCATTATTAGCCGCAGTTAAGTTACAATTCAGTACCCTATCCTAAAGCTTGCTGTTAGGAGGGAATCTGCAGCTTGCAGTGAAAGCGCTTCCAGAGGGGAGTCTAACGAGGGCAAACATGTGATGGTAGCAGCTTCCCTGCGGGAGATACTCTCTTTGCCAAAATCGCCTTATTCGCCGCAGTTAAGTTACAATTCAGTACCCTATCCTAAAGCTTGCTGTTAGGAGGGAATCTGCAGCTTGCAGTGAAAGCGCTTCCAGAGGGGAGTCTAATGAGTGCAAACATTTGATGGTAGCACCTTCCCTGCAGGAGATACTCTCTTTGCCAAAATCGCCTTATTAGCCGCAGTTAAGTTACAATTCAGTACCCTATCCTAAAGCTTGCTGTTAGGAGGGAATCTGCAGCTTGCAGTGAAAGCGCTTCCAGAGGGGAGTCTAATGAGGGCAAACACTTGATGGTAGCAGCTTCCCTGCGGGAGATACTCTCTTTGCCAAAATCGCATTATTAGGCGAAAGTAAGTTACAATTCAGTACCCTATCCTAAAGCTTGCTGTTAGGAGGGAATCTGCAGCTTGCAGTGAAAGCGCTTCCCGAGGGGAGTCTAATGAGGGCAAACATTTGATGGTAGCAGCTTCCCTGCGGGAGATACTCTCTTTGCCAAAATCGCATTACTAGGCGAAAGTAGGTAACAATTCAGTAGCCTATCCTAAAGCTTGCTGTTAGGAGGGAATCTACAGCTTGCAGTGAAAGCGCTTCCAGAGGGGAGTCTAATGAGGGCAAACATTTTATGGTAGCAGCTTCCCTGCGGGAGATATTCTCTTTGCCAAAATCGCCTTATTAGCCGCAGTTAAGTTACAATTCAGTACCCTATCCTAAAGCTTGCTGTTAGGAGGGAATCTGCAGCTTGCAGTGAAAGCGCTTCCAGAGGGGAGTCTAATGAGGGCAAACATTTGATGGTAGCAGTTTCCCTGCTGGAGATATTCTCTTTGCCAAAATCGCATTATTAGGCGAAAGTAAGTTACAATTCAGTACCCTATCCTAAAGCTTGCTGTTAGGAGGGAATCTGCAGCTTGCAGTGAAAGCGCTTCCAGAGGGGAGTCTAACGAGGGCAAACATTTGATGGTAGCAGCTTCCCTGCGGGAGATACTCTCTTTGCCAAAATCGCTTTATTAGGCGAAAGTAAGTTACAATTCAGTACCCTATCCTAAAGCTTGCTGTTAGGAGGGAATCTGCAGCTTGCAGTGAAAGCGCTTCCAGAGGGGAGTCTAATGAGGGCAAACATTTGATGGTAGCAGCTTCCCTGCGGGAGATAGTCTCTTTGCCATAATCGCCTTATTATCCGCAGTTAAGTTACAATTCAGTACACTATCCTAAAGCTTGCTGTTAGGAGGGAATCTGCAGCTTGCAGTGAAAGCGCTTCCAGAGGGGATCAAATGAGGGCAAACATTTGATGGTAGCAGCTTCCCTGCGGGAGATACTCTCTTTCACAAAATCGCATTATTAGGCGAAAGTAAGTTACAATTCAGTACCCTATCCTAAAGCTTGCTGTTAGGAGGGAATCTGCAGCTTGCAGTGAAAGCGCTTCCAGAGGGGAGTCTAATGAGGGCAAACATTTGATGGTAGCAGCTTCCCTGCGGGAGATACTCTCTTTGCCAAAATCGCATTATTAGGCGAAAGTAAGTTACAATTCAGTACCCTATCCTAAAGCTTGCTGTTAGGAGGGAATCTGCAGCTTGCAGTGAAAGCGCTTCCAGAGGGGAGTCTAATGAGGGCAAACATTTGGTGGCAGCAGCTTCCCTGCGGGAGATACTCTCTTTGCCAATATCGCATTATTAGGCGAAAGTAAGTTACAATTCAGTACCCTATCCTAAAGCTTGCTGTTAGGAGGGAATCTGCAGCTTGCAGTGAAAGCGCTTCCAGAGGGGAGTCTAATGAGGGCAAACATTTGGTGGCAGCAGCTTCCCTGCGGGAGATACTCTCTTTGCCAAAATCGCATTATTAGGCGAAAGTAAGTTACAATTCAGTACCCTATCCTAAAGCTTGCTGTTAGGAGGGAATCTGCAGCTTGCAGTGAAAGCGCTTCCAGAGGGGAGTCTAATGAGGGCAAACATTTGATGTTAGCAGCTTCCCTGCGGGAGATACTCTCTTTGCCAAAATTGCCTTATTAGCCGCAGTTAAGTTACAATTCAGTACCCTATCCTAAAGCTTGCTGTTAGGAGGGAATCTGCAGCTTGCAGTGAAAGCGCTTCCAGAGGGGAGTCTAATGAGGGCAAACATTTGATGGTAGCAGCTTCCCTGCGGGAGATACTCTCTTTGCCAAAATCTCATTATTAGGCGAAAGTAAGTTACAATTCAGTACCCTATCCTAAAGCTTGCTGTTAGGAGGGAATCTGCAGCTTGCAGTGAAAGCGCTTCCTGAGGGGAGTCTAATGAGGGCAAACATTTGATGGTAGCAGCTTCCCTGCGGGAGATACTCTCTTTCACAAAATCGCATTATTAGGCGAAAGTAAGTTACAATTCAGTACCCTATCCTAAAGCTTGCTGTTAGGAGGGAATCTGCAGCTTGCAGTGAAAGCGCTTCCAGAGGGGAGTCTAATGAGGGCAAATATTTGATGGTAGCAGCTTCCCTGCGGGAGATAGTCTCTTTGCCAAAATCGCATTATTAGGCGAAAGTAAGTTACAATTCAGTACCCTATCCTAAAGCTTGCTGTTAGGAGGGAATCTGCAGCTTGCAGTGAAAGCGCTTCCAGAGGGGAGTCTAATGAGGGCAAACATTTGGTGGCAGCAGCTTCCCTGCGGGAGATACTCTCTTTTCCGAAATCGCCTTATTATCCGCAGTTAAGTTACAATTCAGTACCCTATCCTAAAGCTTGCTGTTAGGAGGGAATCTGCAGCTTGCAGTGAAAGCGCTTCCAGAGGGGAGTCTAATGAGGGCAAACATTTGATGGTAGCAGCTTCCCTGCGGGAGATAGTCTCTTTGCCAAAATCGCATTACTAGGCGAAAGTAGGTTACAATTCAGTAGCCTATCCTAAAGCTTGCTGTTAGGAGGGAATCTACAGCTTGCAGTGAAAGCGCTTCCAGAGGGGAGTCTAATGAGGGCAAAGATTTGATGGTAGCAGCTTCCCTGCGGGAGATATTCTCTTTGCCAAAATCGCCTTATTAGCCGCAGTTAAGTTACAATTCAGTACCCTATCCTAAAGCTTGCTGTTAGGAGGGAATCTGCAGCTTGCAGTGAAAGCGCTTCCAGAGGGGAGTCTAATGAGGGCAAACATTTGATGGTAGCAGCTTCCCTGCGGGAGATATTCTCTTTGCCAAAATCGCATTATTAGGCGAAAGTAAGATACAATTCAGTACACTATCCTAAAGCTTGCTGTTAGGAGGGAATCTGCAGCTTGCAGTGAAAGCGCTTCCAGAGGGGAGTCTAATGAGGGCAAACATTTGATGGTAGCAGCTTCCCTGCGGGAGATACTCTCTTTGCCAAAATCGCATTATTAGGCGAAAGTAAGTTACAATTCAGTACCCTATCCTAAAGCTTGCTGTTAGGAGGGAATCTGCAGCTTGCAGTGAAAGCGCTTCCAGAGGGGAGTCTAATGAGGGCAAACATTTGATGGTAGCAGCTTCCCTGCGGGAGATACTCTCTTTGCCAAAATTGCCTTATTAGCCGCAGTTAAGTTACAATTCAGTACCCTATCCTAAAGCTTGCTGTTAGGAGGGAATCTGCAGCTTGCAGTGAAAGCGCTTCCAGAGGGGAGTCTAATGAGGGCAAACATTTGATGGTAGCAGCTTCCCTGCGGGAGATACTCTCTTTGCCAAAATCTCATTATTAGACGAAAGTAAGTTACAATTCAGTACCCTATCCTAAAGCTTGCTGTTAGGAGGGAATCTGCAGCTTGCAGTGAAAGCGCTTCCTGAGGGGAGTCTAATGAGGGCAAACATTTGATGGTAGCAGCTTCCCTGCGGGAGATACTCTCTTTGCCAAAATCGCATTACTAGGCGAAAGTAGGTTACAATTCAGTAGCCTATGCTAAAGCTTGCTGTTAGGAGGGAATCTACAGCTTGCAGTGAAAGCGCTTCCAGAGGGGAGTCTAATGAGGGCAAAGATTTGATGGTAGCAGCTTCCCTGCGGGAGATATTCTCTTTGCCAAAATCGGCTTATTAGCCGCAATTAAGTTACAATTCAGTACCCTATCCTAAAGCTTGCTTTTAGGAGGGAATCTGCAGCTTGCAGTGAAAGCGCTTCCAGAGGGGAGTCTAACGAGGGCAAACATTTGATGGTAGCAGCTTCCCTGCGGGAGATACTCTCTTTGCCAAAATCGCATTATTAGGCGAAAGTAAGTTACAATTCAGTACCCTATCCTAAAGCTTGCTGTTAGGAGGGAATCTGCAGCTTGCAGTGAAAGCGCTTCCAGAGGGGAGTATATCGAGGGCAAACATTTGATGGTAGCAGCTTCCCTGCGGGAGATACTCTCTTTGCCAAAATCGCATTATTATCCGCAGTTAAGTTACAATTCAGTACCCTATCCTAAAGCTTGCTGTTAGGAGGGAATCTGCAGCTTGCAGTGAAAGCGCTTCCAGAGGGGAGTCTAATGAGGGCAAACATTTGGTGGCAGCAGCTTCCCTGCGAGTTATAGTCTCTTTGCCAAAATCGCATTATTAGGCGAAAGTAAGTTACAATTCAGTACCCTATCCTAAAGCTTGCTGTTAGGAGGGAATCTGCAGCTTGCAGTGAAAGCGCTTCCCGAGGGGAGTCTAATGAGGGCAAACATTTGATGGTAGCAGCTTCCCTGCGGGAGATACTCTCTTTGCCAAAATCGCATTACTAGGCGAAAGTAGGTAACAATTCAGTAGCCTATCCTAAAGCTTGCTGTTAGGAGGGAATCTACAGCTTGCAGTGAAAGCGCTTCCAGAGGGGAGTCTAATGAGGGCAAACATTTTATGGTAGCAGCTTCCCTGCGGGAGATATTCTCTTTGCCAAAATCGCCTTATTAGCCGCAGTTAAGTTACAATTCAGTACCCTATCCTAAAGCTTGCTGTTAGGAGGGAATCTGCAGCTTGCAGTGAAAGCGCTTCCAGAGGGGAGTCTAATGAGGGCAAACATTTGATGGTAGCAGTTTCCCTGCGGGAGATATTCTCTTTGCCAAAATCGCATTATTAGGCGAAAGTAAGTTACAATTCAGTACCCTATCCTAAAGCTTGCTGTTAGGAGGGAATCTGCAGCTTGCAGTGAAAGCGCTTCCAGAGGGGAGTCTAACGAGGGCAAACATTTGATGGTAGCAGCTTCCCTGCGGGAGATACTCTCTTTGCCAAAATCGCTTTATTAGGCGAAAGTAAGTTACAATTCAGTACCCTATCCTAAAGCTTGCTGTTAGGAGGGAATCTGCAGCTTGCAGTGAAAGCGCTTCCAGAGGGGAGTCTAATGAGGGCAAACATTTGATGGTAGCAGCTTCCCAGCGGGAGATAGTCTCTTTGCCATAATCGCCTTATTATCCGCAGTTAAGTTACAATTCAGTACACTATCCTAAAGCTTGCTGTTAGGAGGGAATCTGCAGCTTGCAGTGAAAGCGCTTCCAGAGGGGATAAAATGAGGGCAAACATTTGATGGTAGCAGCTTCCCTGCGGGAGATACTCTCTTTCACAAAATCGCATTATTAGGCGAAAGTAAGTTACAATTCAGTACCCTATCCTAAAGCTTGCTGTTAGGAGGGAATCTGCAGCTTGCAGTGAAAGCGCTTCCAGAGGGGAGTCTAATGAGGGCAAACATTTGATGGTAGCAGCTTCCCTGCGGGAGATACTCTCTTTGCCAAAATCGCATTATTAGGCGAAAGTAAGTTACAATTCAGTACCCTATCCTAAAGCTTGCTGTTAGGAGGGAATCTGCAGCTTGCAGTGAAAGCGCTTCCAGAGGGGAGTCTAATGAGGGCAAACATTTGGTGGCAGCAGCTTCCCTGCGGGAGATACTCTCTTTGCCAATATCGCATTATTAGGCGAAAGTAAGTTACAATTCAGTACCCTATCCTAAAGCTTGCTGTTAGGAGGGAATCTGCAGCTTGCAGTGAAAGCGCTTCCAGAGGGGAGTCTAATGAGGGCAAACATTTGGTGGCAGCAGCTTCCCTGCGGGAGATACTCTCTTTGCCAAAATCGCATTATTAGGCGAAAGTAAGTTACAATTCAGTACCCTATCCTAAAGCTTGCTGTTAGGAGGGAATCTGCAGCTTGCAGTGAAAGCGCTTCCAGAGGGGAGTCTAATGAGGGCAAACATTTGATGGTAGCAGCTTCCCTGCGGGAGATACTCTCTTTGCCAAAATTGCCTTATTAGCCGCAGTTAAGTTACAATTCAGTACCCTATCCTAAAGCTTGCTGTTAGGAGGGAATCTGCAGCTTGCAGTGAAAGCGCTTCCAGAGGGGAGTCTAATGAGGGCAAACATTTGATGGTAGCAGCTTCCCTGCGGGAGATACTCTCTTTGCCAAAATCTCATTATTAGGCGAAAGTAAGTTACAATTCAGTACCCTATCCTAAAGCTTGCTGTTAGGAGGGAATCTGCAGCTTGCAGTGAAAGCGCTTCCTGAGGGGAGTCTAATGAGGGCAAACATTTGATGGTAGCAGCTTCCCTGCGGGAGATACTCTCTTTCACAAAATCGCATTATTAGGCGAAAGTAAGTTACAATTCAGTACCCTATCCTAAAGCTTGCTGTTAGGAGGGAATCTGCAGCTTGCAGTGAAAGCGCTTCCAGAGGGGAGTCTAATGAGGGCAAATATTTGATGGTAGCAGCTTCCCTGCGGGAGATAGTCTCTTTGCCAAAATCGCATTATTAGGCGAAAGTAAGTTACAATTCAGTACCCTATCCTAAAGCTTGCTGTTAGGAGGGAATCTGCAGCTTGCAGTGAAAGCGCTTCCAGAGGGGAGTCTAATGAGGGCAAACATTTGGTGGCAGCAGCTTCCCTGCGGGAGATACTCTCTTTTCCGAAATCGCCTTATTATCCGCAGTTAAGTTACAATTCAGTACCCTATCCTAAAGCTTGCTGTTAGGAGGGAATCTGCAGCTTGCAGTGAAAGCGCTTCCAGAGGGGAGTCTAATGAGGGCAAACATTTGATGGTAGCAGCTTCCCTGCGGGAGATAGTCTCTTTGCCAAAATCGCATTACTAGGCGAAAGTAGGTTACAATTCAGTAGCCTATCCTAAAGCTTGCTGTTAGGAGGGAATCTACAGCTTGCAGTGAAAGCGCTTCCAGAGGGGAGTCTAATGAGGGCAAAGATTTGATGGTAGCAGCTTCCCTGCGGGAGATATTCTCTTTGCCAAAATCGCCTTATTAGCCGCAGTTAAGTTACAATTCAGTACCCTATCCTAAAGCTTGCTGTTAGGAGGGAATCTGCAGCTTGCAGTGAAAGCGCTTCCAGAGGGGAGTCTAATGAGGGCAAACATTTGATGGTAGCAGCTTCCCTGCGGGAGATATTCTCTTTGCCAAAATCGCATTATTAGGCGAAAGTAAGATACAATTCAGTACACTATCCTAAAGCTTGCTGTTAGGAGGGAATCTGCAGCTTGCAGTGAAAGCGCTTCCAGAGGGGAGTCTAATGAGGGCAAACATTTGATGGTAGCAGCTTCCCTGCGGGAGATACTCTCTTTGCCAAAATCGCATTATTAGGCGAAAGTAAGTTACAATTCAGTACCCTATCCTAAAGCTTGCTGTTAGGAGGGAATCTGCAGCTTGCAGTGAAAGCGCTTCCAGAGGGGAGTCTAATGAGGGCAAACATTTGATGGTAGCAGCTTCCCTGCGGGAGATACTCTCTTTGCCAAAATTGCCTTATTAGCCGCAGTTAAGTTACAATTCAGTACCCTATCCTAAAGCTTGCTGTTAGGAGGGAATCTGCAGCTTGCAGTGAAAGCGCTTCCAGAGGGGAGTCTAATGAGGGCAAACATTTGATGGTAGCAGCTTCCCTGCGGGAGATACTCTCTTTGCCAAAATCTCATTATTAGGCGAAAGTAAGTTACAATTCAGTACCCTATCCTAAAGCTTGCTGTTAGGAGGGAATCTGCAGCTTGCAGTGAAAGCGCTTCCTGAGGGGAGTCTAATGAGGGCAAACATTTGATGGTAGCAGCTTCCCTGCGGGAGATACTCTCTTTCACAAAATCGCATTATTAGGCGAAAGTAAGTTACAATTCAGTACCCTATCCTAAAGCTTGCTGTTAGGAGGGAATCTGCAGCTTGCAGTGAAAGCGCTTCCAGAGGGGAGTCTAATGAGGGCAAATATTTGATGGTAGCAGCTTCCCTGCGGGAGATAGTCTCTTTGCCAAAATCGCATTATTAGGCGAAAGTAAGTTACAATTCAGTACCCTATCCTAAAGCTTGCTGTTAGGAGGGAATCTGCAGCTTGCAGTGAAAGCGCTTCCAGAGGGGAGTCTAATGAGGGCAAACATTTGGTGGCAGCAGCTTCCCTGCGGGAGATACTCTCTTTTCCGAAATCGCCTTATTATCCGCAGTTAAGTTACAATTCAGTACCCTATCCTAAAGCTTGCTGTTAGGAGGGAATCTGCAGCTTGCAGTGAAAGCGCTTCCAGAGGGGAGTCTAATGAGGGCAAACATTTGATGGTAGCAGCTTCCCTGCGGGAGATAGTCTCTTTGCCAAAATCGCATTACTAGGCGAAAGTAGGTTACAATTCAGTAGCCTATCCTAAAGCTTGCTGTTAGGAGGGAATCTACAGCTTGCAGTGAAAGCGCTTCCAGAGGGGAGTCTAATGAGGGCAAAGATTTGATGGTAGCAGCTTCCCTGCGGGAGATATTCTCTTTGCCAAAATCGCCTTATTAGCCGCAGTTAAGTTACAATTCAGTACCCTATCCTAAAGCTTGCTGTTAGGAGGGAATCTGCAGCTTGCAGTGAAAGCGCTTCCAGAGGGGAGTCTAATGAGGGCAAACATTTGATGGTAGCAGCTTCCCTGCGGGAGATATTCTCTTTGCCAAAATCGCATTATTAGGCGAAAGTAAGATACAATTCAGTACACTATCCTAAAGCTTGCTGTTAGGAGGGAATCTGCAGCTTGCAGTGAAAGCGCTTCCAGAGGGGAGTCTAATGAGGGCAAACATTTGATGGTAGCAGCTTCCCTGCGGGAGATACTCTCTTTGCCAAAATCGCATTATTAGGCGAAAGTAAGTTACAATTCAGTACCCTATCCTAAAGCTTGCTGTTAGGAGGGAATCTGCAGCTTGCAGTGAAAGCGCTTCCAGAGGGGAGTCTAATGAGGGCAAACATTTGATGGTAGCAGCTTCCCTGCGGGAGATACTCTCTTTGCCAAAATTGCCTTATTAGCCGCAGTTAAGTTACAATTCAGTACCCTATCCTAAAGCTTGCTGTTAGGAGGGAATCTGCAGCTTGCAGTGAAAGCGCTTCCAGAGGGGAGTCTAATGAGGGCAAACATTTGATGGTAGCAGCTTCCCTGCGGGAGATACTCTCTTTGCCAAAATCTCATTATTAGGCGAAAGTAAGTTACAATTCAGTACCCTATCCTAAAACTTGCTGTTAGGAGGGAATCTGCAGCTTGCAGTGAAAGCGCTTCCTGAGGGGAGTCTAATGAGGGCAAACATTTGATGGTAGCAGCTTCCCTGCGGGAGATACTCTCTTTGCCAAAATCGCATTACTAGGCGAAAGTAGGTTACAATTCAGTAGCCTATCCTAAAGCTTGCTGTTAGGAGGGAATCTACAGCTTGCAGTGAAAGCGCTTCCAGAGGGGAGTCTAATGAGGGCAAAGATTTGATGGTAGCAGCTTCCCTGCGGGAGATATTCTCTTTGCCAAAATCGCCTTATTAGCCGCAATTAAGTTACAATTCAGTACCCTATCCTAAAGCTTGCTTTTAGGAGGGAATCTGCAGCTTGCAGTGAAAGCGCTTCCAGAGGGGAGTCTAACGAGGGCAAACATTTGATGGTAGCAGCTTCCCTGCGGGAGATACTCTCTTTGCCAAAATCGCATTATTAGGCGAAAGTAAGTTACAATTCAGTACCCTATCCTAAAGCTTGCTGTTAGGAGGGAATCTGCAGCTTGCAGTGAAAGCGCTTCCAGAGGGGAGTATATCGAGGGCAAACATTTGATGGTAGCAGCTTCCCTGCGGGAGATACTCTCTTTGCCAAAATCGCCTTATTAGCCGCAGTTAAGTTACAATTCAGTACCCTATCCTAAAGCTTGCTGTTAGGAGGGAATCTGCAGCTTGCAGTGAAAGCGCTTCCAGAGGGGAGTCTAATGAGGGCAAATATTTGATGGTAGAAGCTTCCCTGCGGGAGATAGTCTCTTTGCCAAAATCGCATTATTAGGCGAAAGTAAGTTACAATTCAGTACCCTATCCTAAAGCTTGCTGTTAGGAGGGAATCTGCAGCTTGCAGTGAAAGCGCTTCCAGAGGGGAGTCTAATGAGGGCAAACATTTGGTGGCAGCAGCTTCCCTGCGAGTTATAGTCTCTTTGCCAAAATCGCATTATTAGGCGAAAGTATGCTACAATTCAGTACACTGTCCTACAGCTTGCTGTTAGGAGGGAATCTGCAGCTTGCAGTGAAAGCGCTTCCAGAGGGGAGTCTAATGAGGGCAAACATTTGATGGTAGCAGCTTCCCTGCGGGAGATACTCTCTTTCACAAAATCGCATTATTAGCCGCAGTTAAGTTACAATTCAGTACCCTATCCTAAAGCTTGCTGTTAGGAGGGAATCTGCAGCTTGCAGTGAAAGCGCTTCCAGAGGGGAGTCTAACGAGGGCAAACATTTGATGGTAGCAGCTTCCCTGCGGGAGATACTCTCTTTGCCAAAATCGCCTTATTCGCCGCAGTTAAGTTACAATTCAGTACCCTATCCTAAAGCTTGCTGTTAGGAGGGAATCTGCAGCTTGCAGTGAAAGCGCTTCCAGAGGGGAGTCTAATGAGGGCAAACATTTGATGGTAGCACCTTCCCTGCAGGAGATACTCTCTTTGCCAAAATCGCCTTATTAGCCGCAGTTAGGATACAATTCAGTACCCTATCCTAAAGCTTGCTGTTAGGAGGGAATCTGCAGCTTGCAGTGAAAGCGCTTCCAGAGGGGAGTCTAATGAGGGCAAACACTTGATGGTAGCAGCTTCCCTGCGGGAGATACTCTCTTTGCCAAAATCGCATTATTAGGCGAAAGTAAGTTACAATTCAGTACCCTATCCTAAAGATTGCTGTTAGGAGGGAATCTGCAGCTTGCAGTGAAAGTGCTTCCAGAGGGGAGTCTAATGAGGGCAAACATTTGATGGTAGCAGCTTCCCTGCGGGAGATACTCTCTTTGCCAATATCGCATTATTAGCCGCAGTTAAGTTACAATTCAGTACCCTATCCTAAAGCTTGCTGTTAGGAGGGAATCTGCAGCTTCCAGTGAAAGCGCTTCCAGAGGGGAGTCTAATGAGGGCAAACGTTTGATGGTAACAGTTTCCCTGCGGGAGATAGTCTCTTTGCCAAAATCGCATTATTAGGCGAAAGTAAGTTACAATTCAGTACCCTATCCTAAAGCTTGCTGTTAGGAGGGAATCTGCAGCTTGCAGTGAAAGCGCTTCCCGAGGGGAGTCTAATGAGGGCAAACATTTGGTGGCAGCAGCTTCCCTGCGGGAGATACTCTCTTTCACAAAATCGCATTATTAGGCGAAAGTAAGTTACAATTCAGTACCCTATCCTAAAGCTTGCTGTTAGGAGGGAATCTGCAGCTTGCAGTGAAAGCGCTTCCAGAGGGGAGTCTAATGAGGGCAAACATTTGATGGTAGCAGCTTCCCTGCGGGAGATAGACTCTTTGCCATAATCGCCTTATTAGCCGCAGTTAAGTTACAATTCAGTACACTATCCTAAAGATTGCTGTTAGGAGGGAATCTGCAGCTTGCAGTGAAAGCGCTTCCAGAGGGGAGTCTAATGAGGGCAAACATTTGATGGTAGCAGCTTCCCTGCGGGAGATACTCTCTTTGCCAAAATCGCATTATTAGGCGAAAGTAAGTTACAATTCAGTACCCTATCCTAAAGCTTGCTGTTAGGAGGGAATCTGCAGCTTGCAGTGAAAGCGCTTCCAGAGGGGAGTCTAATGAGGGCAAACATTTGATGGTAGCAGATTCCCTGCGGGAGATACTCTCTTTCCCAAAATCGCATTATTAGCAGCAGTTAAGTTACAATTCAGTACACTATCCTAAAGCTTGCTGTTAGGAGGGAATCTGCAGCTTGCAGTGAAAGCGCTTCCAGAGGGGAGTCTAACGAGGGCAAACATTTGATGGTAGTAGCTTCCCTGCGGTAGATAGTCTCTTTGCCAAAATCGCATTATTAGGCGAAAGTAAGTTACAATTCAGTACTCTATCCTAAAACTTGCTGTTAGGAGGGAATCTGCAGCTTGCAGTGAAAGCGCTTCCAGAGGGGAGTCTAATGAGGGCAAACATTTGATGGTAGCAGCTTCCCTGTGGGAGATACTCTCTTTGCCAAAATCGCATTATTAGGCGAAAGTAAGTTACAATTCAGTACCCTATCCTAAAGCTTGCTGTTAGGAGGGAATCTGCAGCTTGCAGTGAAAGCGCTTCCAGAGGGGAGTCTAATGAGGGCAAACATTTGGTGGCAGCAGCTTCCCTGCGAGTTATAGTCTCTTTGCCAAAATCGCATTATTAGCAGCAGTTAAGTTACAATTCAGTACCCTATCCTAAAGCTTGCTGTTAGGAAGGAATCTGCAGCTTGCAGTGAAAGCGCTTCCAGAGGGGAGTCTAATGAGGGCAAACATTTGATGGTAGCAGCTTCCCTGCGGGAGATACTCTCTTTGCCAAAATCGCATTATTAGGCGAAAGAAAGTTACAATTCAGTACCCTATCCTAAAGCTTGCTGTTAGGAGGGAATCTGCAGCTTGCAGTGAAAGCGCTTCCAGAGGGGAGTCTAATGAGGGCAAACATTTGATGGTAGCAGCTTCCCTGCGGGAGATACTCTCTTTGCCAAAATCGCATTATTAGGCGAAAGTAAGTTACAATTCAGTACCCTATCCTAAAGCTTGCTGTTAGGAGGGAATCTGCAGCTTGCAGTGAAAGCGCTTCCAGAGGGGAGTCTAATGAGGGCAAACATTTGATGGTAGCAGCTTCCCTGCGGGAGATACTCTCTTTGCCAAAATTGCCTTATTAGCCGCAGTTAAGTTACAATTCAGTACCCTATCCTAAAGCTTGCTGTTAGGAGGGAATCTGCAGCTTGCAGTGAAAGCGCTTCCAGAGGGGAGTCTAATGAGGGCAAACATTTGATGGTAGCAGCTTCCCTGCGGGAGATACTCTCTTTGCCAAAATCGCATTATTAGGCGAAAGTAAGTTACAATTCAGTACCCTATCCTAAAGCTTGCTGTTAGGAGGGAATCTGCAGCTTGCAGTGAAAGCGCTTCCAGAGGGGAGTCTAATGAGGGCAAACATTTGATGGTAGCAGCTTCCCTGCGGGAGATATTCTGTTTGCTAAAATCGCATTATTAGGCGAAAGTAAGTTACAATTCAGTACCCTATCCTAAAGCTTGCTGTTAGGAGGGAATCTGCAGCTTGCAGTGAAAGCGCTTCCAGAGGGGAGTCTAACGAGGGCAAACATTTGATGGTAGCAGCTTCCCTGCGGGAGATACTCTCTTTACCAAAATCGCATTATTAGGCGAAAGTAAGATACAATTCAGTACCCTGTCCTAAAGCTTGCTGTTAGGAGGGAATCTGCAGCTTGCAGTGAAAGCGCTTCCAGAGGGGAGTCTAATGAGGGCAAACATTTGATGGTAGCAGCTTCCCTGCGGGAGATAGTCTCTTTGCCATAATCGCGTTATTAGCCGCAGTTAAGTTACAATTCAGTACCCTATCCTAAAGATTGCTGTTAGGAGGGAATCTGCAGCTTGCAGTGAAAGCGCTTCCAGAGGGGAGTCTAATGAGGGCAAACATTTGATGGTAGCAGCTTCCCTGCGGGAGATATTCTCTTTGCCAAAATCGCCTTATTAGCCGCAGTTAAGTTACAATTCAGTACCCTATCCTAAAGCTTGCTGTTAGGAGGGAATCTGCAGCTTGCAGTGAAAGCGCTTCCAGAGGGGAGTCTAATGAGGGCAAACATTTGATGGTAGCAGCTTCCCTGCGGGAGATACTCTCTTTGCCAAAATCGCATTATTAGGCGAAAGTAAGTTACAATTCAGTACCCTATCCTAAAGCTTGCTGTTAGGAGGGAATCTGCAGCTTGCAGTGAAAGCGCTTCCAGAGGGGAGTCTAATGAGGGCAAACATTTTATGGTAGCAGCTTCCCTGCGGGAGATATTCTCTTTGCCAAAATCGCCTTATTAGCCGCAGTTAAGTTACAATTCAGTACCCTATCCTAAAGCTTGCTGTTAGGAGGGAATCTGCAGCTTGCAGTGAAAGCGCTTCCAGAGGGGAGTCTAATGAGGGCAAACATTTGATAGTAGCAGCTTCCCTGCGGGAGATATTCTCTTTGCCAAAATCGCATTATTAGGCGAAAGTAAGTTACAATTCAGTACCCTATCCTAAAGCTTGCTGTTAGGAGGGAATCTGCAGCTTGCAGTGAAAGCGCTTCTAGAGGGGAGTCTAACGAGGGCAAACATTTGATGGTAGCAGCTTCCCTGCGGGAGATACTCTCTTTGCCAAAATCGCATTATTAGGCGAAAGTAAGTTACAATTCAGTACCCTATCCTAAAGCTTGCTGTTAGGAGGGAATCTGCAGCTTGCAGTGAAAGCGCTTCCAGAGGGGAGTCTAATGAGGGCAAACATTTGATGGTAGCAGCTTCCCTGCGGGAGATAGTCTCTTTGCCATAATCGCCTTATTAGCCGCAGTTAAGTTACAATTCAGTACCCTATCCTAAAGCTTGCTGTTAGGAGGGAATCTGCAGCTTGCAGTGAAAGCGCTTCCAGAGGGGAGTATATCGATGGCAAACATTTGATGGTAGCAGCTTCCCTGCGGGAGATACTCTCTTTGCAAAAATCGCCTTATTAGCCGCAGTTAAGTTACAATTCAGTACCCTATCCTAAAGCTTGCTGTTAGGAGGGAATCTGCAGCTTGCAGTGAAAGCGCTTCCAGAGGGGTGTCTAATGAGGGCAAATATTTGATGGTAGCAGCTTCCCTGCGGGAGATACTCTCTTTGCTAAAATCGCATTATTAGGCGAAAGTAAGTTACAATTCAGTACCCTATCCTAAAGCTTGCTGTTAGGAGGGAATCTGCAGCTTGCAGTGAAAGCGCTTCCAGAGGGGAGTCTAACGAGGGCAAACATTTGATGGTAGCAGCTTCCCTGCGGGAGATACTCTCTTTCCCAAAATCGCCTTATTCGCCGCAGTTAAGTTACAATTCAGTACCCTATCCTAAATCTTGCTTTTAGGAAGGAATCTGCAGCTTGCAGTGAAAGCGCTTCCAGAGGGGAGTCTAATGAGGGCAAATATTTGATGGTAGCAGCTTCCCTGCGGGAGATTCTCTCTTTGCCAAAATCGCATTATTAGGCGAAAGTAAGTTACAATTCAGTACCCTATCCTAAAGCTTGCTGTTAGGAGGGAATCTGCAGCTTGCAGTGAAAGCACTTCCAGAGGGGAGTCTAATGAGGGCAAACATTTGGTGGCAGCAGCTTCCCTGCGAGTTATAGTCTCTTTGCCAAAATCGCATTATTAGGCGAAAGTAAGCTACAATTCAGTACACTGTCCTACAGCTTGCTGTTAGGAGGGAATCTGCAGCTTGCAGTGAAAGCGCTTCCAGAGGGGAGTCTAATGAGGGCAAACATTTGATGGTAGCAGCTTCCCTGCGGGAGATACTCTCTTTGCCAAAATCGCCTTATTAGCCGCAGTTAAGTTACAATTCAGTACCCTATCCTAAAGCTTGCTGTTAGGAGGGAATCTGCAGCTTGCAGTGAAAGCGCTTCCAGAGGGGAGTCTAACGAGGGCAAACATTTGATGGTAGCAGCTTCCCTGCGGGAGATACTCTCTTTGCCAAAATCTCATTATTAGGCGAAAGTAAGTTACAATTCAGTACCCTATCCTAAAGCTTGCTGTTAGGAGGGAATCTGCAGCTTGCAGTGAAAGCGCTTCCTGAGGGGAGTCTAATGAGGGCAAACATTTGATGGTAGCAGCTTCCCTGCGGGAGATACTCTCTTTCACAAAATCGCATTATTAGGCGAAAGTAAGTTACAATTCAGTACCCTATCCTAAAGCTTGCTGTTAGGACGGAATCTGCAGCTTGCAGTGAAAGCGCTTCCAGAGGGGAGTCTAATGAGGGCAAACATTTGATGGTAGCAGCTTCCCTGCGGGAGATACTCTCTTTGCCAAAATTGCCTTATTAGCCGCAGTTAAGATACAATTCAGTACCCTATCCTAAAGCTTGCTGTTAGGAGGGAATCTGCAGCTTGCAGTGAAAGCGCTTCCAGAGGGGAGTCTAACGAGGGCAAACATTTGATGGTAGCAGCTTCCCTGCGGGAGATACTCTCTTTGCCAAAATCGCCTTATTCGCCGCAGTTAAGTTACAATTCAGTACCCTATCCTAAAGCTTGCTGTTAGGAGGGAATCTACAGCTTGCAGTGAAAGCGCTTCCAGAGGGGAGTCTAATGAGGGCAAACATTTGATGGTAGCACCTTCCCTGCAGGAGATACTCTCTTTGCCAAAATCGCCTTATTAGCCGCAGTTAAGTTACAATTCAGTACCCTATCCTAAAGCTTGCTGTTAGGAGGGAATCTGCAGCTTGCAGTGAAAGCGCTTCCAGAGGGGAGTCTAATGAGGGCAAACATTTGGTGGCAGCAGCTTCCCTGCGAGTTATAGTCTCTTTGCCAAAATCGCATTATTAGGCGAAAGTAAGTTACAATTCAGTACCCTATCCTAAAGCTTGCTGTTAGGAGGGAATCTGCAGCTTGCAGTGAAAGCGCTTCCAGAGGGGAGTCTAATGAGGACAAACATTTGATGGTAGCAGCTTCCCTGCGGGAG
The DNA here is from genome assembly GCF_032191515.1 of Phaenicophaeus curvirostris. Taxonomy (NCBI): domain Eukaryota; kingdom Metazoa; phylum Chordata; class Aves; order Cuculiformes; family Cuculidae; genus Phaenicophaeus; species Phaenicophaeus curvirostris. Next base: position 441,583 of record NW_027206751.1, read on the forward strand.
ATACTCTCTTTGCCAAAATCGCATTACTAGGCGAAAGTAGGTAACAATTCAGAAGCCTATCCTAAAGCTTGCTGTTAGGAGGGAATCTACAGCTTGCAGTGAAAGCGCTTCCAGAGGGGAGTCTAATGAGGGCAAACATTTGATGGTAGCAGCTTCCCTGCGGGAGATATTCTCTTTGCCAAAATCGCCTTATTAGCCGCAGTTAAGTTACAATTCAGTACCCTATCCTAAAGCTTGCTGTTAGGAGGGAATCTGCAGCTTGCAGTGAAAGCGCTTCCAGAGGGGAGTCTAATGAGGGCAAACATTTGATGGTAGCAGCTTCCCTGCGGGAGATACTCTCTTTGCCAAAATCGCATTATTAGGCGAAAGTAAGTTACAATTCAGTACCCTATCCTAAAGCTTGCTGTTAGGAGGGAATCTGCAGCTTGCAGTGAAAGCGCTTCCAGAGGGGAGTCTAACGAGGGCAAACGTTTGATGGTAGCAGCTTCCCTGCGGGAGATACTCTCTTTGCCAAAATCGCATTATTAGTCGAAAGTAAGTTACAATTCAGTACCCTATCCTAAAGCTTGCTGTTAGGAGGGAATCTGCAGCTTGCAGTGAAAGCGCTTCCAGAGGGGAGTCTATTGAGGGCAAACATTTGATGGTAGCATCTTCCCTGCGGGAGATAGTCTCTTTGCCATAATCGCCTTATTAGCCGCAGTTAAGTTACAATTCAGTACACTATCCTAAAGATTGCTGTTAGGAGGGAATCTGCAGCTTGCAGTGAAAGCGCTTCCAGAGGGGATCAAATGAGGGCAAACATTTGATGGTAGAAGCTTCCCTGCGGGAGATACTCTCTTTGCTAAAATCGCATTATTAGGCGAAAGTAAGTTACAATTCAGTACCCTATCCCAAAGCTTGCTGTTAGGAGGGAATCTGCAGCTTGCAGTGAAAGCGCTTCCAGAGGGGAGTCTAACGAGGGCAAACATTTGATGGTAGCAGCTTCCCTGCGGGAGATACTCTCTTTCCCCAAATCGCCTTATTCGCCGCAGTTAAGTTACAATTCAGTACCCTATCCTAAATCTTGCTTTTAGGAAGGTATCTGCAGCTTGCAGTGAAAGCGCTTCCAGAGGGGAGTCTAATGAGGGCAAATATTTGATGGTAGCAGCTTCCCTGCGGGAGATTCTCTCTTTGCCAAAATCGCATTATTAGGCGAAAGTAAGTTACAATTCAGTACCCTATCCTAAAGCTTGCTGTTAGGAGGGAATCTGCAGCTTGCAGTGAAAGCGCTTCCAGAGGGGAGTCTAATGAGGGCAAACATTTGGTGGCAGCAGCTTCCCTGCGAGTTATAGTCTCTTTGCCAAAATCGCATTATTAGGCGAAAGTAAGATACAATTCAGTACCCTATCCTAAAGCTTGCTGTTAGGAGGGAATCTGCAGCTTGCAGTGAAAGCGCTTCCAGAGGGGAGTCTAATGAGGGCAAACATTTGATGGTAGCAGCTTCCCTGCGGGAGATATTCTCTTTGCCAAAATCGCATTATTAGGCGAAAGTAAGTTACAATTCAGTACCCTATCCTAAAGCTTGCTGTTAGGAGGGAATCTGCAGCTTGCAGTGAAAGCGCTTCCAGAGGGGAGTCTAATGAGGGCAAACATTTGATGGTAGCAGCTTCCCTGCGGGAGATACTCTCTTTGCCAAAATCGCATTATTAGGCGAAAGTAAGTTACAATTCAGTACCCTATCCTAAAGCTTGCTGTTAGGAGGGAATCTGCAGCTTGCAGTGAAAGCGCTTCCAGAGGGGAGTCTAACGAGGGCAAACATTTGATGGTAGCAGCCTCCCTGCGGGAGATACTCTCTTTGCCAAAATCGCATTATTAGGCGAAAGTAAGTTACAATTCAGTACCCTATCCTAAAGCTTGCTGTTAGGAAGGAATCTGCAGCTTGCAGTGAAAGCGCTTCCAGAGGGGAGTCTAATGAGGGCAAACATTTGATGGTAGCAGCTTCCCTGCGGGATATACTCTCTTTCCCAAAATCGCATTATTAGCAGCAGTTAAGTTACAATTCAGTACCCTATCCTAAAGCTTGCTGTTAGGAGGGAATCTGCAGCTTGCAGTGAAAGCGCTTCCAGAGGGGAGTCTAACGAGGGCAAACATTTGATGGTAGCAGCTTCCCTGCGGGAGATAGTCTCTTTGCCAAAATCGCATTATTAGGCGAAAGTAAGTTACAATTCAGTACCCTATCCTAAAGCTTGCTGTTAGGAGGGAATCTGCAGCTTGCAGTGAAAGCGCTTCCAGAGGGGAGTCTAATGAGGGCAAACATTTGATGGTAGCAGCTTCCCTGCGGGAGATACTCTCTTTGCCAAAATCGCCTTATTAGCCGCAGTTAAGATACAATTCAGTACCCTATCCTAAAGCTTGCTGTTAGGAGGGAATCTGCAGCTTGCAGTGAAAGCGCTTCCAGAGGGGAGTGTAATGAGGGCAAACATTTGATGGTAGCAGCTTCCCTGCGGGAGATACTCTCTTTGCCATATCGCTTTATTAGGCGAAAGTAAGTTACAATTCAGTACTTTATCCTAAAACTTGCTGTTAGGAGGGAATCTGCAGCTTGCAGTGAAAGCGCTTCCAGAGGGGACTCTAATGAGGGCAAACATTTGATGGTAGCAGCTTCCCTGCGGGAGATACTCTCTTTGCCAAAATCGCATTATTAGGCGAAAGTAAGTTACAATTCAGTACCCTATCCTAAAGCTTGCTGTTAGGAGGGAATCTGCAGCTTGCAGTGAAAGTGCTTCCAGAGGGGAGTCTAATGAGGGCAAACATTTGATGGTAGCAGCTTCCCTGCGGGAGATACTCTCTTTGCCAAAATCGCAGTATTAGGCGAAAGTAAGTTACAATTCAGTACACTGTCCTACAGCTTGCTGTTAGGAGGGAATCTGCAGCTTGCAGTGAAAGCGCTTCCAGAGGGGAGTCTAATGAGGGCAAACATTTTATGGTAGCAGCTTCCCTGCGGGAGATATTCTCTTTGCCAAAATCGCCTTATTAGCCGCAGTTAAGTTACAATTCAGTACCCTATCCTAAAGCTTGCTGTTAGGAGGGAATCTGCAGCTTGCAGTGAAAGCGCTTCCAGAGGGGAGTCTAATGAGGGCAAACATTTGATGGTAGCAGCTTCCCTGCGGGAGATATTCTCTTTGCCAAAATCGCATTATTAGGCGAAAGTAAGTTACAATTCAGTACCCTATCCTAAAGCTTGCTGTTAGGAGGGAATCTGCAGCTTGCAGTGAAAGCGCTTCCAGAGGGGAGTCTAACGAGGGCAAACATTTGATGGTAGCAGCTTCCCTGCGGGAGATACTCTCTTTGCCAAAATCGCATTATTAGGCGAAAGTAAGTTACAATTCAGTACCCTATCCTAAAGCTTGCTGTTAGGAGGGAATCTGCAGCTTGCAGTGAAAGCGCTTCCAGAGGGGAGTCTAATGAGGGCAAACATTTGATGGTAGCAGCTTCCCTGCGGGAGATAGTCTCTTTGCCATAATCGCCTTATTAGCCGCAGTTAAGATACAATTCAGTACCCTATCCTAAAGATTGGTGTTAAGAGGGAATCTGCAGCTTGCAGTGAAAGCGCTTCCAGAGGGGAGTATATCGAGGGCAAACATTTGATGGTAGCAGCTTCCCTGCGGGAGATACTCTCTTTGCCAAAATCGCCTTATTAGCCGCAGTTAAGTTACAATTCAGTACCCTATCCTAAAGCTTGCTGTTAGGAGGGAATCTGCAGCTTGCAGTGAAAGCGCTTCCAGAGGGGAGTCTAATGAGGGCAAACATTTTATGGTAGAAGCTTCCCTGCGGGAGATACTCTCTTTGCCAAAATCGCATTATTAGGCGAAAGTAAGTTACAATTCAGTACCCTATCCTAAAGCTTGCTGTTAGGAAGGAATCTGCAGCTTGCAGTGAAAGCGCTTCCAGAGGGGAGTCTAATGAGGGCAAACATTTGATGGTAGCAGCTTCCCTGCGGGAGATATTCTCTTTGACAAAATCCCCTTATTAACCGCAGTTAAGTTACAATTCAGTACCCTATCCTAAAGCTTGCTGTTAGGAGGGAATCTGCAGCTTGCAGTGAAAGCGCTTCCAGAGGGGAGTCTAATGAGGGCAAACATTTGGTGGCAGCAGCTTCCCTGCGAGTTATAGTCTCTTTGCCAAAATCGCATTATTATGCGAAAGTAAGTTACAATTCAGTACACTATCCTAAAGCTTGCTGTTAGGAGGGAATCTGCAGCTTGCAGTGAAAGCGCTTCCAGAGGGGAGTCTAATGAGGGCAAACATTTGATGGTAGCAGCTTCCCTGCGGGAGATATTCTCTTTGTCAAAATCGCATTATTAGTCGAAAGTAAGTTACAATTCAGTACCCTATCCTAAAGCTTGCTGTTAGGAGGGAATCTGCAGCTTGCAGTGAAAGCGCTTCCAGAGGGGAGTCTAACGAGGGCAAACATTTGATGGTAGCAGCTTCCCTGCGGGAGATACTCTCTTTGCCAAAATCGCATTATTAGGCGAAAGTAAGTTACAATTCAGTACCCTATCCTAAAGCTTGCTGTTAGGAGGGAATCTGCAGCTTGCAGTGAAAGCGCGTCCAGAGGGGAGTCTAATGAGGGGAAACATTTGATGGTAGCAGCTTCCCTGCGGGAGATAGTCTCTTTGCCAAAATCGCATTATTAGCCGCAGTTAAGATACAATTCAGTACCCTATCCTAAAGCTTGCTGTTAGGAGGGAATCTGCAGCTTGCAGTGAAAGCGCTTCAGAGGGGAGTCTAATGAGGGCAAACATTTGATGGTAGAAGCTTCCCTGCGGGAGATACTCTCTTTGCTAAAATCGCATTATTAGGAGAAAGTAAGTTACAATTCAGTAACCTATCCTAAAGCTTGCTGTTAGGAGGGAATCTGCAGCTTGCAGTGAAAGCGCTTCCAGAGGGGAGTCTAACGAGGGCAAACATTTGATGGTAGCAGCTTCCCTGCGGGAGATACTCTCTTTCCCAAAATCGCCTTATTCGCTGCAGTTAAGTTACAATTCAGTACCCTATCCTAAATCTTGCTTTTAGGAAGGAATCTGCAGCTTGCAGTGAAAGCGCTTCCAGAGGGGAGTCTAATGAGGGCAAATATTTGATGGTAGCAGCTTCCCTGCGGGAGATTCTCTCTTTGCCAAAATCGCATTATTAGGCGAAAGTAAGTTACAATTCAGTACCCTATCCTAAAGCTTGCTGTTAGGAGGGAATCTGCAGCTTGCAGTGAAAGCGCTTCCAGAGGGGAGTCTAATGAGGGCAAACATTTGATGGTAGCAGCTTCCCTGCGAGTTATAGTCTCTTTGCCAAAATCGCATTCTTAGGCGAAAGTAAGTTACAATTCAGTGCACTGTCCTACAGCTTGCTGTTAGGAGGGAATCTGCAGCTTGCAGTGAAAGCGCTTCCAGAGGGGAGTCTAATGAGGGCAAACATTTGATGGTAGCCGCTTCCCTGCGGGAGATACTCTCTTTGCCAAAATCGCCTTATTAGGCGAAAGTAAGTTACAATTCAGTACCCTATCCTAAAGCTTGCTGTTAGGAGGGAATCTGCAGCTTGCAGTGAAAGCGCTTCCAGAGGGGAGTCTAATGAGGGCAAACATTTGATGGTAGCAACTTCCCTGCGGGAGATACTCTCTTTGCCAAAATCGCATTATTAGGCGAAAGTAAGTTACAATTCAGTACCCTATCCTAAAGCTTGCTGTTAGGAGGGAATCTGCAGCTTGCAGTGAAAGCGCTTCCTGAGGGGAGTCTAATGAGGGCAAACATTTGATGGTAGCAGCTTCCCTGCGGGAGATACTCTCTTTCACAAAATCGCATTATTAGGCGAAAGTAAGTTACAATTCAGTACCCTATCCTAAATCTTGCTGTTAGGAGGGAATCTGCAGCTTGCAGTGAAAGCGCTTCCAGAGGGGAGTCTAATGAGGGCAAACATTTGATGGTAGCGCCTTCCCTGCAGGAGATACTCTCTTTGCCAAAATCGCCTTATTAGCCGCAGTTAAGTTACAATTCAGTACCCTATCCTAAAGCTTGCTGTTAGGAGGGAATCTGCAGCTTGCAGTGAAAGCGCTTCCAGAGGGGAGTGTAATGAGGGCAAACATTTGATGGTAGCAGCTTCCCTGCGGGAGATACTCTCTTTGCCAAAATCGCATTATTAGGCGAAAGTAAGTTACAATTCAGTACCCTATCCTAAAGCTTGCTGTTAGGAGGGAATCTGCAGCTTGCAGTGAAAGTGCTTCCAGAGGGGAGTCTAATGAGGGCAAACATTTGATGGTAGCAGCTTCCCTGTGGGAGATACTCTCTTTGCCAAAATCGCATTACTAGGCGAAAGTAAGATACAATTCAGTACACTGTCCTACAGCTTGCTGTTAGGAGGGAATCTGCAGCTTGCAGTGAAAGCGCTTCCAGAGGGGAGTCTAATGAGGGCAAACATTTGATGGTAGCAGCTTCCCTGCGGGAGATATTCTCTTTGCCAAAATCGCCTTATTAGCCGCAGTTAAGTTACAATTCAGTACCCTATCCTAAAGCTTGCTGTTAGGAGGGAATCTGCAGCTTGCAGTGAAAGCGCTTCCAGAGGGGAGTCTAATGAGGGCAAACATTTGATGGTAGCAACTTCCCTGCGGGAGATATTCTCTTTGCCAAAATCGCATTATTAGGCGAAAGTAAGTTACAATTCAGTACACTGTCCTACAGCTTGCTGTTAGGAGGGAATCTGCAGCTTGCAGTGAAAGCGCTTCCAGAGGGGAGTCTAATGAGGGCAAACATTTGATGGTAGCAGCTTCCCTGCGGGAGATATTCTCTTTGCCAAAATCGCCTTATTAGCCGCAGTTAAGATACAATTCAGTACCCTATCCTAAAGCTTGCTGTTAGGAGGGAATCTGCAGCTTGCAGTGAAAGCGCTTCCAGAGGGGAGTCTAATGAGGGCAAACATTTGATGGTAGCAGCTTCCCTGCGGGAGATATTCTCTTTGCCAAAATCGCATTATTAGGCGAAAGTAAGTTACAATTCAGTACCCTATCCTAAAGCTTGCTGTTAGGAGGGAATCTGCAGCTTGCAGTGAAAGCGCTTCCAGAGGGGAGTCTAACGAGGGCAAACATTTGATGGTAGCAGCTTCCCTGCGGGAGATACTCTCTTTGCCAAAATCGCATTATTAGCCGCAGTTAAGTTACAATTCAGTACACTATCCTAAAGCTTGCTGTTAGGAGGTAATCTGCAGCTTCCAGTGAAAGCGCTTCCAGAGGGGAGTCTAATGAGGGCAAACGTTTGATGGTAACAGTTTCCCTGCGGGAGATAGTCTCTTTGCCAAAATCGCATTATTAGGCGAAAGTAAGTTACAATTCAGTACCCTATCCTAAAGCTTGCTGTTAGGAGGGAATCTGCAGCTTGCAGTGAAAGCGCTTCCAGAGGGGAGTCTAATGAGGGCAAACATTTGATGGTAGCAGCTTCCCTGCGGGAGATATTCTCTTTGCCAAAATCGCATTATTAGTCGAAAGTAAGTTACAATTCAGTACCCTATCCTAAAGCTTGCTGTTAGGAGGGAATCTGCAGCTTGCAGTGAAAGCGCTTCCAGAGGGGAGTCTAACGAGGGCAAACATTTGATGGTAGCAGCTTCCCTGCGGGAGATACTCTCTTTGCCAAAATCGCATTATTAGGCGAAAGTAAGTTACAATTCAGTACCCTATCCTAAAGCTTGCTGTTAGGAGGGAATCTGCAGCTTGCAGTGAAAGCGCTTCCAGAGGGGAGTCTAATGAGGGCAAACATTTGATGGTAGCAGCTTCCCTGCGGGAGATAGTCTCTTTGCCAAAATCGCATTATTAGCCGCAGTTAAGATACAATTCAGTACCCTATCCTAAAGATTGCTGTTAGGAGGGAATCTGCAGCTTGCAGTGAAAGCGCTTCCAGAGGGGAGTCTAATGAGGGCAAACATTTGATGGTAGCAGCTTCCCTGCGGGAGATACTCTCTTTGCCAAAATCGCCTTATTAGCCGCAGTTAAGATACAATTCAGTACCCTATCCTAAAGCTTGCTGTTAGGAGGGAATCTGCAGCTTGCAGTGAAAGCGCTTCCAGAGGGGAGTCTAATGAGGGCAAACATTTGATGGTAGCAGCTTCCCTGCGGGAGATACTCTCTTTGCCAAAATCGCATTATTAGGCGAAAGTAAGTTACAATTCAGTACCCTATCCTAAAGCTTGCTGTTAGGAAGGAATCTGCAGCTTGCAGTGAAAGCGCTTCCAGAGGGGAGTCTAATGAGGGCAAATATTTGATGGTAGCAGCTTCCCTGCGGGAGATATTCTCTTTGACAAAATCCCCTTATTAACCGCAGTTAAGTTACAATTCAGTACCCTATCCTAAAGCTTGCTGTTAGGAGGGAATCTGCAGCTTGCAGTGAAAGCGCTTCCAGAGGGGAGTCTAACGAGGGCAAACATTTGATGGTAGCAGCTTCCCTGCGGGAGATACTCTCTTTGCCAAAATCGCATTATTAGGCGAAAGTAAGTTACAATTCAGAACACTATCCTAAAGCTTGCTGTTAGGAAGGAATCTGCAGCTTGCAGTGAAAGCGCTTCCAGAGGGGAGTCTAATGAGGGCAAACATTTGATGGTAGCAGCTTCCCTGCGGGAGATACTCTCTTTGCAAAAATCGCATTATTAGCAGCAGTTAAGTTACAATTCAGTACCCTATCCTAAAGCTTGCTGTTAGGAGGGAATCTGCAGCTTGCAGTGAAAGCGCTTCCAGAGGGGAGTCTAATGAGGGCAAACATTTGGTGGCAGCAGCTTCCCTGCGAGTTATAGTCTCTTTGCCAAAATCGCATTATTAGGCGAAAGAAAGTTACAATTCAGTACCCTATCCTAAAGCTTGCTGTTAGGAGGGAATCTGCAGCTTGCAGTGAAAGCGCTTCCAGAGGGGAGTCTAATGAGGGGAAAAATTTGATGGTAACAGCTTCCCTGCGGGAGATATTCTCTTTGCCATAATCGCCTTATTAGACGCAGTTAAGTTACAATTCAGTACCATTTCCTAAAGCTTGCTGTTAGGAGGGAATCTGCAGCTTGCAGTGAAAGCGCTTCCAGAGGGGAGTCTAATGAGGGCAAACGTTTGATGGTAGCAGCTTCCCTGCGGGAGATATTCTCTTTGCAAAAACCCCATTATTAGGCGAAAGTAAGTTACAATTCAGTACCCTATCCTAAAGCTTGCTGTTAGGAGGGAATCTGCAGCTTGCAGTGAAAGCGCTTCCAGAGGGGAGTCTAATGAGGGCAAATATTTGATGGTAGCAGCTTCCCTGCGGGATATATTCTCTTTGCCAAAATCGCATTATTAGGCGAAAGTAAGTTACAATTCAGTACCCTATCCTAAAGCTTGCTGTTAGGAGGGAATCTGCAGCTTGCAGTGAAAGCGCTTCCAGAGGGGAGTCTAATGAGGGCAAATATTTGATGGTAGCAGCTTCCCTGCGGGATATATTCTCTTTGCCAAAATCGCATTATTAGGCGAAAGTAAGTTACAATTCAGTACCCTATCCTAAAGCTTGCTGTTAGGAGGTAATCTGCAGCTTCCAGTGAAAGCGCTTCCAGAGGGGAGTCTAATGAGGGCAAACGTTTGATGGTAACAGTTTCCCTGCGGGAGATAGTCTCTTTGCCAAAATCGCATTATTAGGCGAAAGTAAGTTACAATTCAGTACCCTATCCTAAAGCTTGCTGTTAGGAGGGAATCTGCAGCTTGCAGTGAATGCGCTTCCAGAGGGGAGTCTAATGAGGGCAAACATTTGATGGTAGCAGCTTCCCTGCGGGAGATACTCTCTTTGCCAAAATCGCATTATTAGGCGAAAGTAAGTTACAATTCAGTACCCTATCCTAAAGCTTGCTGTTAGGAGGGAATCTGCAGCTTGCAGTGAAAGCGCTTCCAGAGGGGAGTCTAACGAGGGCAAACATTTGATGGTAGCAGCCTCCCTGCGGGAGATAGTCTCTTTGCCAAAATCGCATTATTAGGCGAAAGTAAGTTACAATTCAGTACCCTATCCTAAAGCTTGCTGTTAGGAAGGAATCTGCAGCTTGCAGTGAAAGCGCTTCCAGAGGGGAGTCTAATGAGGGCAAACATTTGATGGTAGCAGCTTCCCTGCGGGAGATACTCTCTTTGCCAAAATCGCATTATTAGCAGCAGTTAAGTTACAATTCAGTACCCTATCCTAAAGCTTGCTGTTAGGAGGGAATCTGCAGCTTGCAGTGAAAGCGCTTCCAGAGGGGAGTCTAATGAGGGCAAACATTTGATGGTAGCAGCCTCCCTGCGGGAGATACTCTCTTTGCCATAATCGCATTATTCGCCGCAGTTAAGTTACAATTTAGTACCCTATCCTAAAGCTTGCTGTTAGGAAGGAATCTGCAGCTTGCAGTGAAAGCGCTTCCAGAGGGGAGTCTAACGAGGGCAAACATTTGATGGTAGCAGCTTCCCTGCGGGAGATACTCTTTTTGCCAAAATCGCATTATTAGCCGCAGTTAAGATTCAATTCAGTACCCTATCCTAAAGCTTGCTGTTAGGAGGGAATCTGCAGCTTGCAGTGAAAGCGCTTCCAGAGGGGAGTCTAATGAGGGCAAACATTTGGTGGCAGCAGCTTCCCTGCGAGTTATAGTCTCTTTGCCAAAATCGCATTATTAGGCGAAAGAAAGATACAATTCAGTACCCTATCCTAAAGCTTGCTGTTAGGAGGGAATCTGCAGCTTGCAGTGAAAGCGCTTCCAGAGGGGAGTCTAACGAGGGCAAACATTTGATGGTAGCAGCTTCCCTGCGGGAGATACTCTCTTTGCCAAAATCGCATTATTAGCAGCAGTTAAGTTACAATTCAGTACCCTATCCTAAAGCTTTTTGTTAGGAGGGAATCTGCAGCTTGCAGTGAAAGCGCTTCCAGAGGGGAGTCTAATGAGGGCAAACATTTGATGGTAGCAGCTTCCCTGCGGGAGATACTCTCTTTGCCAAAATCGCATTATTAGGCGAAAGTAAGTTACAATTCAGTACCCTATCCTAAAGCTTGCTGTTAGGAGGGAATCTGCAGCTTGCAGTGAAAGCGCTTCCAGAGGGGAGTCTAATGAGGGCAAACATTTGATGGTAGCAGCTTCCCTGTGGGAGATATTCTCTTTGGCAAAATCGCATTACTAGGCGAAAGTAAGTTACAATTCAGTACCCTATCCTAAAGCTTGCTGTTAGGAGGGAATCTGCAGCTTGCAGTGAAAGCGCTTCCAGAGGGGAGTCTAATGAGGGCAAATATTTGATGGTAGCAGCTTCCCTGCGGGATATATTCTCTTTGCCAAAATCGCATTATTAGGCGAAAGTAAGTTACAATTCAGTACCCTATCCTAAAGCTTGCTGTTAGGAGGGAATCTGCAGCTTGCAGTGAAAGCGCTTCCAGAGGGGAGTCTAATGAGGGCAAACATTGGATGGTAGCAGCTTCCCTGCGGGAGATACTCTCTTTGCCAAAATCGCATTATTAGGCGAAAGTAAGTTACAATTCAGTACACTATCCTAAAGCTTGCTGTTAGGAAGGAATCTGCAGCTTGCAGTGAAAGCGCTTCCAGAGGGGAGTCTAATGAGGGCAAACATTTGATGGTAGCAGCTTCCCTGCGGGAGATACTCTCTTTGCCAAAATCGCCTTATTAGCCGCAGTTAAGTTACAATTCAGTACCCTATCCTAAAGCTTGCTGTTAGGAGGGAATCTGCAGCTTGCAGTGAAAGCGCTTCCAGAGGGGAGTCTAATGAGGGCAAACATTTGATGGTAGCAGCTTCCCTGCGGGAGATACTCTCTTTGCCAAAATCGCATTATTAGGCGAAAGTAAGATACAATTCAGTACCCTATCCTAAAGCTTGCTGTTAGGAGGGAATCTGCAGCTTGCAGTGAAAGCACTTCCAGAGGGGAGTCTAATGAGGGCAAACATTTGATGGTAGCAGCTTCCCTGCGGGAGATAGTCTCTTTGCCAAAATCGCATTATTAGGCGAAAGTAAGTTACAATTCAGTACCCTATCCTAAAGCTTGCTGTTAGGAGGGAATCTGCAGCTTGCAGTGAAAGCGCTTCCAGAGGGGAGTCTAATGAGGGCAAACATTTGATGGTAGCAGCTTCCCTGCGGGAGATACTCTCTTTGCCAAAATCGCATTATTAGGCGAAAGTAAGTTACAATTCAGTACCCTATCCTAAAGCTTGCTGTTAGGAGGGAATCTGCAGCTTGCACTGAAAGCGCTTCCAGAGGGGAGTCTAACGAGGGCAAACATTTGATGGTAGCAGCCTCCCTGCGGGAGATACTCTCTTTGCCACAATCGCATTATTAGGCGAAAGTAAGTTACAATTCAGTACCCTATCCTAAAGCTTGCTGTTAGGAAGGAATCTGTAGCTTGCAGTGAAAGCGCTTCCAGAGGGGAGTCTAATGAGGGCAAACATTTGATGGTAGCAGCTTCCCTGCGGGAGATACTCTCTTTGCCAAAATCGCATTATTAGCAGCAGTTAAGATACAATTCAGTACCCTATCCTAAAGCTTGCTGTTAGGAGGGAATCTGCAGCTTGCAGTGAAAGCGCTTCCAGAGGGGAGTCTAATGAGGGCAAACATTTGATGGTAGCAGCTTCCCTGCGGGAGATACTCTCTTTGCCATAATCGCATTATTCGCCGCATTTAAGATACAATTCAGTACCCTATCCTAAAGCTTGCTGTTAGGAAGGAATCTGCAGCTTGCAGTGAAAGCGCTTCCAGAGGGGAGCCTAATGAGGGCAAACATTTGATGGTAGCAGCTTCCCTGCGGGAGATACTCTCTTTGCCAAAATCGCATTATTAGCCGCAGTTAAGATACAATTCAGTACCCTATCCTAAAGCTTGCTGTTAGGAGGGAATCTGCAGCTTGCAGTGAAAGCGCTTCCAGAGGGGAGTCTAATGAGGGCAAATATTTGGTGGCAGCAGCTTCCCTGCGAGTTATAGTCTCTTTGCCAAAATCGCATTATTAGGCAAAAGAAAGTTACAATTCAGTACCCTATCCTAAAGCTTGCTGTTAGGAAGGAATCTGCAGCTTGCAGTGAAAGCGCTTCCAGAGGGGAGTCTAATGAGGGCAAACATTTGATGGTAGCAGCTTCCCTGTGGGAGATATTCTCTTTGGCAAAATCGCTTTACTAGGCGAAAGTAAGTTACAATTCAGTACCCTATCCTAAAGCTTGCTGTTAGGAGGGAATCTGCAGCTTGCAGTGAAAGCGCTTCCAGAGGGGAGTCTAATGAGGGCAAATATTTGATGGTAGCAGCTTCCCTGCGGGATATATTCTCTTTGCCAAAATCGCATTATTAGGCGAAAGTAAGTTACAATTCAGTACCCTATCCTAAAGCTTGCTGTTAGGAGGGAATCTGCAGCTTGCAGTGAAAGCGCTTCCAGAGGGGAGTCTAATGAGGGCAAACATTTGATGGTAGCAGCATCCCTGTGGGAGATACTCTCTTTGCCAAAATAGCATTATTAGGCGAAAGTAAGTTACAATTCAGTACCCTATCCTAAAGCTTGCTGTTAGGAGGGAATCTGCAGCTTGCAGTGAAAGCGCTTCCAGAGGGGAGTCTAACGAGGGCAAACATTTGATGGTAGCAGCTTCCCTGCGGGAGATACTCTCTTTGCCAAAATCGCATTACTAGGCGAAAGTAAGTTACAATTCAGTACCCTATCCTAAAGCTTGCTGTTAGGAGGGAATCTGCAGCTTGCAGTGAAAGCGCTTCCAGAGGGGAGTCTAATGAGGGCAAACATTTGATGGTAGCAGCTTCCCTGCGGGATATATTCTCTTTGCCAAAATCGCCTTATTAGCCGCAGTTAAGTTACAATTCAGTACCCTATCCTAAAGCTTGCTGTTAGGAGGGAATCTGCAGCTTGCAGTGAAAGCGCTTCCAGAGGGGAGTCTAATGAGGGCAAACATTTGATGGTAGCAGCTTCCCTGCGGGAGATACTCTCTTTGCCAAAATCGCATTATTAGCCGTAGTTAAGTTACAATTCAGAACCCTATCCTAAAGCTTGCTGTTAGGAGGGAATCTGCAGCTTGCAGTGAAAGCGCTTCCAGACGGGAGTCTAATGAGGGCAAACATTTGATGGTAGCAGCTTCCCTGCGGGAGATAGTCTCTTTGCCAAAATCGCCTTATTAGCCGCAGTTAAGTAACAATTCAGTACCCTATCCTAAAGCTTGCTGTTAGGAGGGAATCTGCAGCTTGCAGTGAAAGCACTTCCAGAGGGGAGTCTAATGAGGGCAAACATTTGATGGTAGCAGCTTCCCTGCGGGAGATATTCTCTTTGCCAAAATCGCATTATTAGGCGAAAGTAAGTTACAATTCAGTACCCTATCCTAAAGCTTGCTGTTAGGAGGGAATCTGCAGCTTGCAGTGAAAGCGCTTCCAGAGGGGAGTCTAATGAGGGCAAACATTTGATGGTAGCAGCTTCCCTGCAGGAGATATTCTCTTTGCCAAAATCGCATTATTAGGCGAAAGTAAGTTACAATTCAGTACCCTATCCTAAAGCTTGCTGTTAGGAGGGAATCTGCAGCTTGCAGTGAAAGCGCTTCCAGAGGGGAGTCTAATGAGGGCAAACATTTGGTGGCAGCAGCTTCCCTGCGGGAGATACTCTCTTTGCAATAATCGCATTATTCGCCGCAGTTAAATTACAATTCAGTACACTATCCTAAAGCTTGCTGTTAGGAAGGAATCTGCAGCTTGCAGTGAAAGCGCTTCCAGAGGGGAGTCTAATGAGGGCAAACATTTGATGGTAGCAGCTTCCCTGCGGGAGATACTCTCTTTGCCAAAATCGCATTATTAGCCGCAGTTAAGTTACAATTCACTACCCTATCCTAAAGCTTGCTGTTTGGAGGGAATCTGCAGCTTGCAGTGAAAGCTCTTCCAAGGGGAGTCTAATGAGGGCAAACGTTTGATGGTAACAGCTTCCCTGCGGGAGATATTCTCTTTGCCAAAATCGCATTATTAGGCGAAAGTAAGTTACAATTCAGTACCCTATCCTAAAGCTTGCTGTTAGGAGGGAATCTGCAGCTTGCAGTGAAAGCGCTTCCAGAGGGGAGTCTAATGAGGGCAAACATTTGATGGTAGCAGCTTCCCTGTGGGAGATATTCTCTTTGGCAAAATCGCATTACTAGGCGAAAGTAAGTTACAATTCAGTACCCTATCCTAAAGCTTGCTGTTAGGAGGGAATCTGCAGCTTGCAGTGAAAGCGCTTCCAGAGGGGAGTCTAATGAGGGCAAATATTTGATGGTAGCAGCTTCCCTGCGGGATATATTCTCTTTGCCAAAATCGCATTATTAGGCGAAAGTAAGTTACAATTCAGTACCCTATCCTAAAGCTTGCTGTTAGGAGGGAATCTGCAGCTTGCAGTGAAAGCGCTTCCAGAGGGGAGTCTAATGAGGGCAAACATTTGATGGTAGCAGCTTCCCTGCGGGATATATTCTCTTTGCCAAAATCGCCTTATTAGCCGCAGTTAAGTTACAATTCAGTACCCTATCCTAAAGCTTCCTGTTAGGAGGGAATCTGCAGCTTGCAGTGAAAGCGCTTCCAGAGGGGAGTCTAATGAGGGCAAACATTTGATGGTAGCAGCTTCCCTGCGGGAGATACTCTCTTTGCCAAAATCGCATTATTAGCCGTAGTTAAGTTACAATTCAGTACCCTATCCTAAAGCTTGCTGTTAGGAGGGAATCTGCAGCTTGCAGTGAAAGCGCTTCCAGAGGGGAGTCTAATGAGGGCAAACATTTGGTGGCAGCAGCTTCCCTGCGAGTTATAGTCTCTTTGCCAATATCGCGTTATTAGGCGAAAGAAAGTTACAATTCAGTACCCTATCCTAAAGCTTGCTGTTAGGAGGGAATCTGCAGCTTGCAGTGAAAGCGCTTCCAGAGGGGAGTCTAACGAGAGCAAACATTTGATGGTAGCAGCTTCCCTGCGGGAAATACTCTCTTTGCCAAAATCGCATTATTAGGCGAAAGTAAGTTACAATTCAGTACCCTATCCTAAAGCTTGCTGTTAGGAGGGAATCTGCAGCTTGCAGTGAAAGCGCTTCCAGACGGGAGTCTAATGAGGGCAAACATTTGATGGTAGCAGCTTCCCTGTGGGAGATATTCTCTTTGACAAAATCGCATTACTAGGCGAAAGAAAGTTACAATTCAGTACCCTATCCTAAAGCTTGCTGTTAGGAGGGAATCTGCAGCTTGCAGTGAAAGCGCTTCCAGAGGGGAGTCTAATGAGGGCAAATATTTGATGGTAGCAGCTTCCCTGCGGGAGATACTCTCTTTGCTAAAATCGCTTTATTAGGCGAAAGTAAGTTACAATTCAGTACCCTATCCTAAAGCTTGCTGTTAGGAGGGAATCTGCAGCTTGCAGTGAAAGCGCTTCCAGAGGAGAGTCTAATGAGGGCAAACATTTGATGGTAGCAGCTTCCCTGCGGGAGATACTCTCTTTGCCAAAATCGCATTATTAGGCGAAAGTAAGTTACAATTCAGTACACTATCCTAAAGCTTGCTGTTAGGAAGGAATCTGCAGCTTGCAGTGAAAGCGCTTCCAGAGGGGAGTCTAATGAGGGCAAACATTTGATGGTAGCAGCTTCCCTGCGGGAAATAGTCTCTTTGCCAAAATCGCCTTATTAGCCGCAGTTAAGTAACAATTCAGTACCCTATCCTAAAGCTTGCTGTTAGGAGGGAATCTGCAGCTTGCAGTGAAAGCACTTCCAGAGGGGAGTCTAATGAGGGCAAACATTTGATGGTAGCAGCGTCCCTGCGGGAGATATTCTCTTTGCCAAAATCGCATTATTAGGCGAAAGTAAGTTACAATTCAGTACCCTATCCTAAAGCTTGCTGTTAGGAGGGAATCTGCAGCTTGCAGTGAAAGCGCTTCCAGAGGGGAGTCTAATGAGGGCAAACATTTGATGGTAGCAGCTTCCCTGCAGGAGATATTCTCTTTGCCAAAATCGCATTATTAGGCGAAAGTAAGTTACAATTCAGTACCCTATCCTAAAGCTTGCTGTTAGGAGGGAATCTGCAGCTTGCAGTGAAAGCGCTTCCAGAGGGGAGTCTAATGAGGGCAAACATTTGGTGGCAGCAGCTTCCCTGCGGGAGATACTCTCTTTGCCATAATCGCATTATTCGCCGCAGTTAAGTTACAATTCAGTACCCTATCCTAAAGCTTGCTGTTAGGAAGGAATCTGCAGCTTGCAGTGAAAGCGCTTCCAGAGGGGAGTCTAATGAGGGCAAACATTTGATGGTAGCAGCTTCCCTGCGGGAGATACTCTCTTTGCCAAAATCGCATTATTAGCCGCAGTTAAGTTACAATTCACTACCCTATCCTAAAGCTTGCTGTTTGGAGGGAATCTGCAGCTTGCAGTGAAAGCTCTTCCAGAGGGGAGTCTAATGAGGGCAAACGTTTGATGGTAACAGCTTCCCTGCGGGAGATAGTCTCTTTGCCAAAATCGCATTATTAGGCGAAAGTAAGTTACAATTCAGTACCCTATCCTAAAGCTTGCTGTTAGGAGGGAATCTGCAGCTTGCAGTGAAAGCGCTTCCAGAGGGGAGTCTAACGAGGGCAAATATTTGATGGTAGCAGCTTCCCTGCGGGAGATACTCTCTTTGCCAAAATCGCATTACTAGGCGAAAGTAAGTTACAATTCAGTACCCTATCCTAAAGCTTGCTGTTAGGAGGGAATCTGCAGCTTGCAGTGAAAGCGCTTCCAGAGGGGAGTCTAATGAGGGCAAATATTTGATGGTAGCAGCTTCCCTGCGGGAGATACTCTCTTTGCCAAAATCGCATTATTAGGCGAAAGTAAGTTACAATTCAGTACCCTATCCTAAAGCTTGCTGTTAGGAGGGAATCTGCAGCTTGAAGTGAAAGCGCTTCCAGAGGGGAGTCTAACGAGGGCAAACATTTGATTGTACCAGCTTCCCTGCGGGAGATACTCTCTTTGCCAAAATCTCATTATTCGCCGCAGTTAAGTTACAATTCAGTACCCTATCCTAAAGCTTGCTGTTAGGAGGGAATCTGCAGCTTGCAGTGAAAGCGCTTCCAGAGGGGAGTCTAATGAGGGCAAATATTTGATGGTAGCAGCTTCCCTGCGGGAGATATTCTCTTTGCCAAAATCGCCTTATTAGCCGCACTGAAGTTACAATTCAGTACCCTATCCTAAAGCTTGCTCTTAGGAGGGAATCTGCAGCTTGCAGTGAAAGCGCTTCCAGAGGGGAGTCTAATGAGGGCAAATATTTAATGGTAGCAGCTTCCCTGCGGGAGATATTCTCTTTGCCAAAATCGCATTATTAGGCGAAAGTAAGATACAATTCAGTACCGTATCCTAAAGCTTGCTGTTAGGAGGGAATCTGCAGCTTGCAGTGAAAGCGCTTCCAGAGGGGAGTCTAATGAGGGCAAATATTTGGTGGCAGCAGCTTCCCTGCGGGAGATACTCTCTTTGCCATAATCGCATTATTAGGCGAAAGTAAGTTACAATTCAGTACCCTATCCTAAAGCTTGCTGTTAGGAGGGAATCTGCAGCTTGCAGTGAAAGCGCTTCCAGAGGGGAGTCTAATGAGGGCAAATATTTGATGGTAGCAGCTTCCCTGCGGGATATATTCTCTTTGCCAAAATCGCCTTATTAGGCGAAAGTAAGTTACAATTCAGTACCCTATCCTAAAGCTTGCTGTTAGGAGGGAATCTGCAGCTTGCAGTGAAAGCGCTTCCAGAGGGGAGTCTAATGAGGGCAAATATTTGATGGTAGCAGCTTCCCTGCGGGAGATATTCTCTTTGCCAAAATCGCCTTATTAGGCGAAAGTAAGATACAATTCAGTACCCTATCCTAAAGCTTGCTGTTAGGAGGGAATCTGCAGCTTGCAGTGAAAGCGCTTCCAGAGGGCAGTCTAATGAGGGCAAACATTTGATGGTAGCAGCTTCCCTGCGGGAGATACTCTCTTTGCCAAAATCGCATTATTAGGCGAAAGTAAGTTACAATTCAGTACCCTATCCTAAAGCTTGCTGTTAGGAGGGAATCTGCAGCTTGCAGTGAAAGCGCTTCCAGAGGGGAGTCTAATGAGGGCAAACATTTGATGGTAGCAGCTTCCCTGCGGGATATATTCTCTTTGCCAAAATCGCATTATTAGGCGAAAGTAAGTTACAATTCAGTACCCTATCCTAAAGCTTGCTGTTAGGAGGGAATCTGCAGCTTGCAGTGAAAGCGCTTCCAGAGGGGAGTCTAATGAGGGCAAACATTTGATGGTAGCAGCTTCCCTGCGGGAGATACTCTCTTTGCTAAAATCGCTTTATTATGCGAAAGTAAGTTACAATTCAGTACCCTATCCTAAAGCTTGCTGTTAGGAGGGAATCTGCAGCTTGCAGTGAAAGCGCTTCCAGAGGGGAGTCTAATGAGGGCAAACATTTGATGGTAGCAGCTTCCCTGCGGGAGATACTCTCTTTGCCAAAATCGCATTATTAGGCGAAAGTAAGTTACAATTCAGTACCCTATCCTAAAGCTTGCTGTTAGGAGGGAATCTGCAGCTTGCAGTGAAAGCGCTTCCAGAGGGGAGTCTAATGAGGGCAAATATTTGATGGTAGCAGCTTCCCTGCGGGAGATATTCTCTTTGCTAAAATCGCCTTATTAGCCGCACTTAAGTTACAATTCAGTACCCTATCCTAAAGCTTGCTGTTAGGAGGGAATCTGCAGCTTGCAGTGAAAGCGCTTCCAGAGGGGAGTCTAATGAGGGCAAATATTAGATGGTAGCAGCTTCCCTGCGGGAGATATTCTCTTTGCCAACATCGCATTATTAGCCGCAGTTAAGTAACAATTCAGTACCCTATCCTAAAGCTTGCTGTTAGGAGGGAATCTGCAGCTTGCAGTGAAAGCGCTTCCAGAGGGGAGTCTAATGAGGGCAAACATTTGATGGTAGCATCTTCCCTGCGGGAGATACTCTCTTTGCCAAAATCGCATTATTAGGCGAAAGTAAGTTACAATTCAGTACCCTATCCTAAAGCTTGCTGTTAGGAGGGAATCTGCAGCTTGCAGTGAAAGCACTTCCAGGGGGTAGTCTAATGAGGGCAAACATTTGATGGTAGCAGCTTCCCTGCGGGAGATACTCTCTTTGCCAAAATCGCATTATTAGGCGAAAGTAAGTTACAATTCAGTACCCTATCCTAAAGCTTGCTGTTAGGAGGGAATCTGCAGCTTGCAGTGAAAGCGCTTCCAGAGGGGAGTATAATGAGGGCAAACATTTGATGGTAGCAGCTTCCCTGCGGGAGATACTCTCTTTGCCAAAATCGCATTATTAGGCGAAAGAAAGTTACAATTCAGTACCCTATCCTAAAGCTTGCTGTTAGGAGGGAATCTGCAGCTTGCAGTGAAAGCGCTTCCAGAGGGGAGTCTAATGAGGGCAAATATTTGATGGTAGCAGCTTCCCTGCGGGAGATATTCTCTTTGCCAAAATCGCCTTATTAGCCGCACTTAAGTTACAATTCAGTACCCTATCCTAAAGCTTGCTCTTAGGAGGAAATCTGCAGCTTGCAGTGAAAGCGCTTCCAGAGGGGAGTCTAATGAGGGCAAACATTTGATGGTAGCAGCTTCCCTGCGGGAGATACTCTCTTTGCCATAATCGCATTATTAGGCGAAAGTAAGTTACAATTCAGTACCCTATCCTAAAGCTTGCTGTTAGGAGGGAATCTGCAGCTTGCAGTGAAAGCGCTTCCAGAGGGGAGTCTAATGAGGGCAAATATTTGATGGTAGCAGCTTCCCTGCGGGAGATACTCTCTTTGCCAACATCGCATTATTAGCCGCAGTTAAGTTACAATTCAGTACCCTATCCTAAAGCTTGCTGTTAGGAGGGAATCTGCAGCTTGCAGTGAAAGCACTTCCAGGGGGTAGTCTAAGAGGGCAAACATTTGATGGTAGCAGCTTCCCTGCGGGAGATACTCTCTTTGCCAAAATCGCATTATTAGGCGAAAGTAAGTTACAATTCAGTACCCTATCCTAAAGCTTGCTGTTAGGAGGGAATCTGCAGCTTGCAGTGAAAGCGCTTCCAGAGGGGAGTCTAATGAGGGCAAACATTTGATGGTAGCAGCTTCCCTGCGGGAGATACTCTCTTTGCCAAAATCGCATTATTAGGCGAAAGAAAGTTACAATTCAGTACCCTATCCTAAAGCTTGCTGTTAGGAGGGAATCTGCAGCTTGCAGTGAAAGCGCTTCCAGAGGGGAGTCTAATGAGGGCAAATATTTGATGGTAGCAGCTTCCCTGCGGGAGATATTCTCTTTGCCAAAATCGCCTTATTAGCCGCACTTAAGTTACAATTCAGTACCCTATCCTAAAGCTTGCTGTTAGGAGGGAATCTGCAGCTTGCAGTGAAAGCGCTTCCAGAGGGGAGTCTAATGAGGGCAAATATTTGATGGTAGCAGCTTCCCTGCGGGAGATATTCTCTTTGCCAAAATCGCATTATTAGGCGAAAGTAAGATACAATTCAGTACCCTATCCTAAAGCTTGCTGTTAGGAGGGAATCTGCAGCTTGCAGTGAAAGCGCTTCCAGAGGGGAGTCTAATGAGGGCAAACATTTGATGGTAGCAGCTTCCCTGCGGGAGATACTCTCTTTGCCAAAATCGCATTATTAGGCGAAAGTAAGTTACAATTCAGTACCCTATCCTAAAGCTTGCTGTTAGGAGGGAATCTGCAGCTTGAAGTGAAAGCGCTTCCAGAGGGGAGTCTAACGAGGGCAAACATTTGATGGTAGCAGCTTCCCTGCGGGAGATACTCTCTTTGCCAAAATCGCCTTATTAGCCGCAGTTAAGTTACAATTCAGTACCCTATCCTAAAGCTTGCTCTTAGGAGGGAATCTGCAGCTTGCAGTGAAAGCGCTTCCAGAGGGGAGTCTAATGAGGGCAAACATTTGATGGTAGCAGCTTCCCTGCGGGAGATACTCTCTTTGCCATAATCGCCTTATTAGCCGCACTTAAGTTACAATTCAGTACCCTATCCTAAAGCTTGCTGTTAGGAGGGAATCTGCAGCTTGCAGTGAAAGCGCTTCCAGAGGGGAGTCTAATGAGGGCAAATATTTGATGGTAGCAGCTTCCCTGCGGGAGATACTCTCTTTGCCAAAATCGCCTTATTAGCCGCAGTTAAGTTACAATTCAGCACCCTATCCTAAAGCTTGCTGTTAGGAGGGAATCTGCAGCTTGCAGTGAAAGCGCTTCCAGAGGGGAGTCTAATGAGGGCAAATATTTGATGGTAGCAGCTTCCCTGCGATATATATTCTCTTTGCCAAAATCGCCTTATTAGCCGCAGTTAAGTTACAATTCAGTACCCTATCCTAAAGCTTGCTGTTAGGAGGGAATCTGCAGCTTGCAGTGAAAGCGCTTCCAGAGGAGAGTCTAACGAGGGCAAACATTTGATGGTAGCAGCTTCCCTGCGGGAGATAGTCTCTTTGCCATAATAGCCGTATTAGCCGCAGTTAAGTTACAATTCAGTACCCTATCCTAAAGCTTGCTGTTAGGAGGGAATCTGCAGCTTGCAGTGAAAGCGCTTCCAGAGGGGAGTCTAATGAGGGCAAATGTTTGATGGTAGCAGCTTCCCTGCGGGAGATATTCTCTTTGCCAAAATCGCATTATTAGGCGAAAGTAAGTTACAATTCAGTACCCTATCCTAAAGCTTGCTGTTAGGAGGGAATCTGCAGCTTGCAGTGAAAGCGCTTCCAGAGGGGAGTCTAATGAGGGCAAACACTTGACGGTAGCAGCTTCCCTGTGGGAGATACTGTCTTTGCCAAAATCGCATTACTAGGCGAAAGTAAGTTACAATTCAGTACCCTATCCTAAAGCTTGCTGTTAGGAGGGAATCTGCAGCTTGCAGTGAAAGCGCTTCCAGAGGGGAGTCTAATGAGGGCAAATATTTGATGGTAGCAGCTTCCCTGCGGGAGATAGTCTCTTTGCCATTATTGCCTAATTAGCCGCAGTTAAGTTACAATTCAGTACCCTATCCTAAAGCTTGCTGTTAGGAGGGAATCTGCAGCTTGCAGTGAAAGCGCTTCCAGAGGGGAGTCTAATGAGGGCAAACATTTGGTGGCAGCAGCTTCCCTGCGAGTTATAGTCTCTTTGCCAAAATCGCATTATTAGGCGAAAGTAAGATACAATTCAGTACCATATCCTAAAGCTTGCTGTTAGGAGGGAATCTGCAGCTTGCAGTGAAAGCGCTTCCAGAGGGGAGTCTAATGAGGGCAAATATTTGATGGTAGCAGCTTCCCTGCGGGATATATTCTCTTTGCCAAAATCGCCTTATTAGCCGCAGTTAATTTACAATTCAGTACCCTATCCTAAAGCTTGCTGTTAGGAGGGAATCTGCAGCTTGCAGTGAAAGCGCTTCCAGAGGAGAGTCTAATGAGGGCAAACATTTGATGGTAGCAGCTTCCCTGCGGGAGATACTCTCTTTGCCAAAATCGCATTATTAGGCGAAAGTAAGTTACAATTCAGTACCCTATCCTAAAGCTTGCTGTTAGGAGGGAATCTGCAGCTTGCAGTGAAAGCGCTTCCAGAGGGGAGTCTAATGAGGGCAAACGTTTGATGGTAGCAGCTTCCCTGCGGGAGATACTCTCTTTGCCAAAATCGCATTATTAGGCGAAAGTAAGTTACAATTCAGTACCCTATCCTAAAGCTTGTTGTTAGGAGGGAATCTGCAGCTTGCAGTGAAAGCTCTTCCAGTGGGGAGTCTAACGAGGGCAAACATTTGATGGTAGCAGCTTCCCTGCGGGAGATACTCTCTTTGCCAAAATCGCATTATTAGGCGAAAGTAAGTTACAATTCAGTACACTATCCTAAAGCTTGCTGTTAGGAGGGAATCTGCAGCTTGCAGTGAAAGCGCTTCCAGAGGGGAGTCTAATGAGGGCAAACATTTGGTGGTAGCAGCTTCCCTGCGGGAGATACTCTCTTTGCCAAAATCGCATTATTAGGCGAAAGTAAGTTACAATTCAGTACCCTATCCTAAAGCTTGCTGTTAGGAGGGAATCTGCAGCTTGCAGTGAAAGCGCTTCCAGAGGGGAGTCTAATGAGGGCAAACATTTGATGGTAGCAGCTTCCCTGCGGGAGATACTCTCTTTGCCAAAATCGCATTATTAGGCGAAAGTAAGTTACAATTCAGTACCCTATCCTAAAGCTTGCTGTTAGGAGGGAATCTGCAGCTTGCAGTGAAAGCGCTTCCAGAGGGGAGTCTAATGAGGGCAAACATTTGATGGTAGCAGCTTCCCTGCGGGAGATACTCTCTTTGCCAAAATCGCATTATTAGGCGAAAGTAAGTTACAATTCAGTACCCTATCCTAAAGCTTGCTGTTAGGAGGGAATCTGCAGCTTGCAGTGAAAGCGCTTCCAGAGGGTACTCTAATGAGGGCAAACATTTGGTGGCAGAAGCTTCCCTGCGAGTTATAGTCTCTTTGACAAAATCGCATTATTAGTCGAAAGTAAGTTACAATTCAGTACCCTATCCTAAAGCTTGCTGTTAGGAGGGAATCTGCAGCTTGCAGTGAAAGCGCTTCCAGAGGGGAGTATAAGGAGGGCAAACATTTGATGGTAGCAGCTTCCCTGTGGGAGATACTGTCTTTGCCAAAATCGCATTACTAGGCGAAAGTAAGTTACAATTCAGTACCCTATCCTAAAGCTTGCTGTTAGGAGGGAATCTGCAGCTTGCAGTGAAAGCGCTTCCAGAGGGGAGTCTAATGAGGGCAAACATTTGATGGTAGCAGCTTCCCTGCGGGAGATACTGTCTTTGCCAAAATCGCATTATTAGGCGAAAGTAAGTTACAATTCAGTACCCTATCCTAAAGCTTGCTGTTAGGAGGGAATCTGCAGCTTGCAGTGAAAGCGCTTCCAGAGGGGAGTCTAATGAGGGCAAACATTTGATGGTAGCAGCTTCCCTGCGGGAGATACTGTCTTTGCCAAAATCGCATTATTAGGCGAAAGTAAGTTACAATTCAGTACCCTATCCTAAAGCTTGCTGTTAGGAGGGAATCTGCAGCTTGCAGTGAAAGCGCTTCCAGAGGGGAGTCTAACGAGGGCAAACATTAGATGGTAGCAGCTTCCCTGCGGGAGATACTCTCTTTGCCATAATCGCTTTATTAGGCGAAAGTAAGTTACAATTCAGTACCCTATCCTAAATCTTGCTGTTAGGAAGGAATCTGCAGCTTGCAGTGAAAGCGCTTCCAGAGGGGAGTCTAATGAGGGCAAACATTTGATGGTAGCAGCTTCCCTGCGGGAGATAGTCTCTTTGCCAAAATCGCCTTATTAGCCGCAGTTAAGTTACAATTCAGTACCCTATCCTAAAGCTTGCTGTTAGGAGGGAATCTGCAGCTTGCAGTGAAAGCGCTTCCAGAGGGGAGTCTAATGAGGGCAAACATTTGATGGTAGCAGCTTCCCTGCTGGAGATACTCTTTTTGCCAAAATCGCATTATTATGCGAAAGTAAGTTACAATTCAGTACCCTATCCTAAAGCTTGCTGTTAGGAGGGAATCTGCAGCTTGCAGTGAAAGCGCTTCCAGAGGGGAGTCTAATGAGGGCAAACATTTGATGGTAGCAGCTTCCCTGGGGGAGATATTCTCTTTGCCAAAATCGCCTTATTAGCCGCACTTAAGTTACAATTCAGTACCCTATCCTAAAGCTTGCTGTTAGGAGGGAATCTGCAGCTTGCAGTGAAAGCGCTTCCAGTGGGGAGTCTATCGAGGGCAAACATTTGATGGTAGCAGCTTCCCTGCGGGAGATATTCTCTTTGCCAAAATCGCATTATTAGGCGAAAGTAAGATACAATTCAGTACCCTATCCTAAAGCTTGCTGTTAGGAGGGAATCTGCAGCTTGCAGTGAAAGCGCTTCCAGAGGGGAGTCTAATGAGGGCAAATATTTGATGGTAGCAGCTTCCCTGCGGGAGATACTCTCTTTGCCAAAATCGCATTATTAGGCGAAAGTAAGTTACAATTCAGTACCCTATCCTAAAGCTTGCTGTTAGGAGGGAATCTGCAGCTTGCAGTGAAAGCGCTTCCAGTGGGGAGTCTATCGAGGGCAAACATTTGATGGTAGCAGCTTCCCTGCGGGAGATACTCTCTTTGCCAAAATCGCCATATTAGCCGCAGTTAAGTTACAATTCAGTACCCTATCCTAAAGCTTGCTGTTAGGAGGGAATCTGCAGCTTGCAGTGAAAGCGCTTCCAGAGGGGAGTCTAATGAGGGCAAATATTTGATGGTAGCAGCTTCCCTGCGGGAGATAGTCTCTTTGCCAAAATCGCTTTATTAGGCGAAAGTAAGTTACAATTCAGTACACTATCCTAAAGCTTGCTGTTAGGAGGGAATCTGCAGCTTGCAGTGAAAGCGCTTCCAGGGGGTAGTCTAATGAGGGCAAACATTTGATGGTAGCAGCTTCCCTGCGGGATATATTCTCTTTGCCAAAATCGCCTTATTAGCCGCAGTTAAGTTACAATTCAGTACCCTATCCTAAAGCTTGCTGTTAGGAGGGAATCTGCAGCTTGCAGTGAAAGCGCTTCCAGAGGGGAGTCTAATGAGGGCAAACATTTGATGGTAGCAGCTTCCCTGCGGGAGATAGTCTCTTTGCCAAAATCGCATTATTAGGCGAAAGTAAGATACAATTCAGTACCCTATCCTAAAGCTTGCTGTTAGGAGGGAATCTGCAGCTTGCAGTGAAAGCGCTTCCAGAGGGGAGTCTAATGAGGGCAAACATTTGATGGTAGCAGCTTCCCTGCGGGAGATACTCTCTTTGCCAAAATCGCATTATTAGGCGAAAGTAAGTTACAATTCAGTACCCTATCCTAAAGCTTGCTGTTAGGAGGGAATCTGCAGCTTGCAGTGAAAGCGCTTCCAGAGGGGAGTCTAATGAGTGCAAACATTTGATGGTAGCAGCTTCCCTGCGGGAGATACTCTCTTTGCCTAAATCGCATTATTAGGCGAAAGTAAGTTACAATTCAGTACCCTATCCTAAAGCTTGCTGTTAGGAAGGAATCTGCAGCTTGCAGTGAAAGCACTTCAAGAGGGGAGTCTAATGAGGGCAAACATTTGATGGTAGCAGCTTCCCTGCGGGAGATAGTCTCTTTGCCATAATCGCCTTAATAGCCGCAGTTAAGTTACAATTCAGTACCCTATCCTAAAGCTTGCTGTTAGGAGGGAATCTGCAGCTTGCAGTGAAAGCGCTTCCAGAGGGGAGTCTAATGAGGGCAAACATTTGATGGTAGCAGCTTCCCTGCGGGAGATACTCTCTTTGCCAAAATCGCATTATTAGGCGAAAGTAAGTTACAATTCAGTACCCTATCCTAAAGCTTGCTGTTAGGAGGGAATCTGCAGCTTGCAGTGAAAGCGCTTCCAGTGGGGAGTCTATCGAGGGCAAACATTTGATGGTAGCAGCTTCCCTGCGGGAGATACTCTCTTTGCCAAAATCGCCTTATTAGCCGCAGTTAAGT
The DNA here is from genome assembly GCF_032191515.1 of Phaenicophaeus curvirostris. Lineage (NCBI taxonomy): Eukaryota > Metazoa > Chordata > Aves > Cuculiformes > Cuculidae > Phaenicophaeus > Phaenicophaeus curvirostris. Next base: position 469,010 of record NW_027206751.1, read on the forward strand.
TACAATTCAGTACCCTATCCTAAAGCTTGCTGTTAGGAGGGAATCTGCAGCTTGCAGTGAAAGCGCTTCCAGAGGGGAGTCTAATGAGGGCAAACATTTGATGGTAGCAGCTTCCCTGCGGGAGATAGTCTCTTTGCCAAAATCGCATTATTAGGCGAAAGTAAGATACAATTCAGTACCCTATCCTAAAGCTTGCTGTTAGGAGGGAATCTGCAGCTTGCAGTGAAAGCGCTTCCAGAGGGGAGTCTAATGAGGGCAAACATTTGATGGTAGCAGCTTCCCTGCGGGAGATACTCTCTTTGCCAAAATCGCATTATTAGGCGAAAGTAAGTTACAATTCAGTACCCTATCCTAAAGCTTGCTGTTAGGAGGGAATCTGCAGCTTGCAGTGAAAGCGCTTCCAGAGGGGAGTCTAATGAGTGCAAACATTTGATGGTAGCAGCTTCCCTGCGGGAGATACTCTCTTTGCCTAAATCGCATTATTAGGCGAAAGTAAGTTACAATTCAGTACCCTATCCTAAAGCTTGCTGTTAGGAAGGAATCTGCAGCTTGCAGTGAAAGCACTTCAAGAGGGGAGTCTAATGAGGGCAAACATTTGATGGTAGCAGCTTCCCTGCGGGAGATAGTCTCTTTGCCATAATCGCCTTAATAGCCGCAGTTAAGTTACAATTCAGTACCCTATCCTAAAGCTTGCTGTTAGGAGGGAATCTGCAGCTTGCAATGAAAACGCTTCCAGAGGGGAGTCTAATGAGGGCAAATATTTGATGGTAGCAGCTTCCCTGCGGGAGATACTCTCTTTGCCAAAATCGCATTATTAGGCGAAAGTAAGTTACAATTCAGTACACTATCCTAAAGCTTGCTGTTAGGAGGGAATCTTCAGCTTGCAGTGAAAGCGCTTCCAGAGGGGAGTCTAATGAGGGCAAACATTTGGTGGCAGCAGCTTCCCTGCGAGTTATAGTCTCTTTGCCAAAATCGCATTATTAGGCGAATGTAAGTTACAATTCAGTACGCTATCCTAAAGCTTGCTGTTAGGAGGGAATCTGCAGCTTGCAGTGAAAGCGCTTCCAGAGGGGAGTCTAACGAGGGCAAACATTTGATGGTAGCAGCTTCCCTGCGGGAGATAGTCTCTTTGCCAAAATCGCATTATTAGGCGAAAGTAAGTTACAATTCAGTACCCTATCCTAAAGCTTGCTGTTAGGAGGGAATCTGCAGCTTGCAGTGAAAGCGCTTCCAGAGGGTACTCTAATGAGGGCAAACATTTGGTGGCAGAAGCTTCCTTGCGAGTTATAGTCTCTTTGACAAAATCGCATTATTAGGCGAAAGTAAGTTACAATTCAGTACCCTATCCTAAAGCTTGCTGTTAGGAGGGAATCTGCAGCTTGCAGTGAAAGCGCTTCCAGAGGGGAGTCTAACGAGGGCAAACATTTGATGGTAGCAGCTTCACTGTGGGAGATACTGTCTTTGCCAAAATCGCATTACTAGGCGAAAGTAAGTTACAATTCAGTACCCTATCCTAAAGCTTGCTGTTAGGAGGGAATCTGCAGCTTGCAGTGAAAGCGCTTCCAGAGGGGAGTCTAATGAGGGCAAATATTTGATGGTAGCAGCTTCCCTGCGGGATATATTCTCTTTGCTAAAATCGCCTTATTAGCCGCAGTTAAGTTACAATTCAGTACCCTATCCTAAAGCTTGCTGTTAGGAGGGAATCTGCAGCTTGCAGTGAAAGCGCTTCCAGAGGGGAGTCTAATGAGGGCAAACATTTGATGGTAGCAGCTTCCCTGCGGGAGATACTCTCTTTGCCAAAATCGCATTATTAGGCGAAAGTAAGTTACAATTCAGTACCCTATCCTAAAGCTTGCTGTTAGGAGGGAATCTGCAGCTTGCAGTGAAAGCGCTTCCAGAGGGGAGTCTAATGAGGGCAAACATTTGATGGTAGCAGCTTCCCTGCGGGAGATACTCTCTTTGCCAAAATCGCATTATTAGGCGAAAGTAAGTTACAATTCAGTACCCTATCCTAAAGCTTGCTGTTAGGAGGGAATCTGCAGCTTGCAGTGAAAGCGCTTCCAGAGGGTACTCTAATGAGGGCAAACATTTGGTGGCAGAAGCTTCCCTGCGAGTTATAGTCTCTTTGACAAAATCGCATTATTAGGCGAAAGTAAGTTACAATTCAGTACCCTATCCTAAAGCTTGCTGTTAGGAGGGAATCTGCAGCTTGCAGTGAAAGCGCTTCCAGAGGGGAGTCTAACGAGGGCAAACATTTGATGGTAGCAGCTTCCCTGCGGGATATATTCTCTTTGCTAAAATCGCCTTATTATCCGCAGTTAAGTTACAATTCAGTACCCTATCCTAAAGCTTGCTGTTAGGAGGGAATCTGCAGCTTGCAGTGAAAGCGCTTCCAGAGGGGAGTCTAATGAGGGCAAACATTTGATGGTAGCAGCTTCCCTGCGGGAGATACTCTCTTTGCCAAAATCGCATTATTAGGCGAAAGTAAGTTACAATTCAGTACCCTATCCTAAAGCTTGCTGTTAGGAGGGAATCTGCAGCTTGCAGTGAAAGCGCTTCCAGAGGGGAGTCTAATGAGGGCAAACATTTGATGGTAGCAGCTTCCCTGCGGGAGATACTCTCTTTGCCAAAATCGCATTATTAGCCGCAGTTAAGTTACAATTCAGTACCCTATCCTAAAGCTTGCTGTTAGGAGGGAATCTGCAGCTTGCAGTGAAAGCGCTTCCAGAGGGGAGTCTAATGAGGGCAAACATTTGATGGTAGCAGCTTCCCTGCTGGAGATACTCTTTTTGCCAAAATCGCATTATTATGCGAAAGTAAGTTACAATTCAGTACCCTATCCTAAAGCTTGCTGTTAGGAGGGAATCTGCAGCTTGCAGTGAAAGCGCTTCCAGAGGGGAGTCTAATGAGGGCAAACATTTGATGGTAGCAGCTTCCCTGGGGGAGATATTCTCTTTGCCAAAATCGCCTTATTAGCCGCACTTAAGTTACAATTCAGTACCCTATCCTAAAGCTTGCTGTTAGGAGGGAATCTGCAGCTTGCAGTGAAAGCGCTTCCAGTGGGGAGTCTATCGAGGGCAAACATTTGATGGTAGCAGCTTCCCTGCGGGAGATATTCTCTTTGCCAAAATCGCATTATTAGGCGAAAGTAAGATACAATTCAGTACCCTATCCTAAAGCTTGCTGTTAGGAGGGAATCTGCAGCTTGCAGTGAAAGCGCTTCCAGAGGGGAGTCTAATGAGGGCAAACATTTGATGGTAGCAGCTTCCCTGCGGGAGATACTCTCTTTGCCAAAATCGCATTATTAGGCGAAAGTAAGTTACAATTCAGTACCCTATCCTAAAGCTTGCTGTTAGGAGGGAATCTGCAGCTTGCAGTGAAAGCGCTTCCAGTGGGGAGTCTATCGAGGGCAAACATTTGATGGTAGGAGCTTCCCTGCGGGAGATACTCTCTTTGCCAAAATCGCCTTATTAGCCGCAGTTAAGTTACAATTCAGTACCCTATCCTAAAGCTTGCTGTTAGGAGGGAATCTGCAGCTTGCAGTGAAAGCGCTTCCAGGGGGTAGTCTAATGAGGGCAAACATTTGATGGTAGCAGCTTCCCTGCGGGATATATTCTCCTTGCCAAAATCGCCTTATTAGCCGCAGTTAAGTTACAATTCAGTACCCTATCCTAAAGCTTGCTGTTAGGAGGGAATCTGCAGCTTGCAGTGAAAGCGCTTCCAGAGGGGAGTCTAATGAGGGCAAACATTTGATGGTAGCAGCTTCCCTGCGGGAGATAGTCTCTTTGCCAAAATCGCATTATTAGGCGAAAGTAAGTTACAATTCAGTACCCTATCCTAAAGCTTGCTGTTAGGAGGGAATCTGCAGCTTGCAGTGAAAGCGCTTCCAGAGGGGAGTCTAATGAGGGCAAACATTTGATGGTAGCAGCTTCCCTGCGGGAGATAGTCTCTTTGCCAAAATCGCCTTATTAGCCGCAGTTAAGTTACAATTTAGTACTCTATCCTAAAGATTGCTGTTAGGAGGGAATCTGCAGCTTGCAGTGAAAGCGCTTCCAGAGGGGAGTCTAATGAGGGCAAACGTTTGATGGTAGCAGCGTCCCTGCGGGAGATATTCTCTTTGCCAAAATCGCATTATTAGGCGAAAGTAAGTTACAATTCAGTACCCTATCCTAAAGCTTGCTGTTAGGAGGGAATCTGCAGCTTGCAGTGAAAGCGCTTCCAGAGGGGAGTCTAATGAGGGCAAACATTTGATGGTAGCAGCTTCCCTGCAGGAGATATTCTCTTTGCCAAAACCGCATTATTAGCCGCAGTTAAGTTACAATTCACTACCCTATCCTAAAGCTTGCTGTTTGGAGGGAATCTGCAGCTTGCAGTGAAAGCTTTTCCAGAGGGGAGTCTAATGAGGGCAAACGTTTGATGGTAACAGCTTCCCTGCGGGAGATATTCTCTTTGCCATAATCGCATTATTCGCCGCAGTTAAGTTACAATTCAGTACCCTATCCTAAAGCTTGCTGTTAGGAAGGAATCTGCAGCTTGCAGTGAAAGCGCTTCCAGAGGGGAGTCTAATGAGGGCAAACATTTGATGGTAACAGCTTCCCTGCGGGAGATACTCTCTTTGCCAAAATCGCATTATTAGCCGCAGTTAAGTTACAATTCACTACCCTATCCTAAAGCTTGCTGTTTGGAGGGAATCTGCAGCTTGCAGTGAAAGCTCTTCCAGAGGGGAGTCTAATGAGGGCAAACGTTTGATGGTAGCAGCTTCCCTGCGGGAGATATTCTCTTTGCCAAAATCGCATTATTAGGCGAAAGTAAGATACAATTCAGTACACTATCCTAAAGCTTGCTGTTAGGAGGGAATCTGCAGCTTGCAGTGAAAGCGCTTCCAGAGGGGAGTCTAATGAGGGCAAACATTTGATGGTAGCAGCTTCCCTGCAGGAGATACTCTCTTTGCCAAAATCGCATTATTAGGCGAAAGTAAGTTACAATTCAGTACCCTATCCTAAAGCTTGCTGTTAGGAGGGAATCTGCAGCTTGCAGTGAAAGCGCTTCCAGAGGGGAGTCTAATGAGGGCAAACATTTGATGGTAGCAGCTTCCCTGCGGGAGATACTCTCTTTGCCAAAATCGCATTATTAGGCGAAAGTAAGTTACAATTCATTACCCTATCCTAAAGCTTGCTGTTAGGAGGGAATCTGCAGCTTGCAGTGAAAGCGCTTCCAGAGGGGAGTCTAATGAGGGCAAACATTTGATGGTAGCAGCTTCCCTGCGGGAGATACTCTCTTTGCCAAAATCGCATTATTAGGCGAAAGAAAGTTACAATTCAGTACCCTATCCTAAAGCTTGCTGTTAGGAGGGAATCTGCAGCTTGCAGTGAAAGCGCTTCCAGAGGGGAGTCTAGTGAGGGCAAATATTTGATGGTAGCAGCTTCCCTGCGGGAGATATTCTCTTTGCCAAAATCGCCTTATTAGCCGCACTTAAGTTACAATTCAGTACCCTATCCTAAAGCTTGCTGTTAGGAGGGAATCTGCAGCTTGCAGTGAAAGCGCTTCCAGAGGGGAGTCTAATGAGGGCAAACATTTGATGGTAGCAGCTTCCCTGCGGGAGATATTCTCTTTGCCAAAATCGCATTATTAGGCGAAAGTAAGATACAATTCAGTACCCTATCCTAAAGCTTGCTGTTATGAGGGAATCTGCAGCTTGCAGTGAAAGCGCTTCCAGAGGGGAGTCTAATGAGGGCAAACATTTGATGGTAGCAGCTTCCCTGCGGGAGATACTCTCTTTGCCAAAATCGCATTATTAGGCGAAAGTAAGTTACAATTCAGTACCCTATCCTAAAGCTTGCTGTTAGGAGGGAATCTGCAGCTTGAAGTGAAAGCGCTTCCAGAGGGGAGTCTAACGAGGGCAAACATTTGATTGTACCAGCTTCCCTGCGGGAGATACTCTCTTTGCCAAAATCGCATTATTAGGCGAAAGTAAGTTACAATTCAGTACCCTATCCTAAAGCTTGCTGTTAGGAGGGAATCTGCAGCTTGCAGTGAAAGCGCTTCCAGAGGGGAGTCTAATGAGGGCAAACATTTGATGGTAGCAGCTTCCCTGCGGGAGATACTCTCTTTGCCAAAATCGCCTTATTAGGCGAAAGTAAGTTACAATTCAGTACCCTATCCTAAAGCTTGCTGTTAGGAGGGAATCTGCAGCTTGCAGTGAAAGCGCTTCCAGAGGGGAGTCTAATGAGGGCAAACATTTGATGGTAGCAGCTTCCCTGCGGGAGATACTCTCTTTGCCAAAATCGCATTATTAGGCGAAAGAAAGTTACAATTCATTACCCTATCCTAAAGCTTGCTGTTAGGAGGGAATCTGCAGCTTGCAGTGAAAGCGCTTCCAGAGGGGAGTCTAACGAGGGCAAACATTTGATGGTAGCAGCTTCCCTGTGGGAGATACTCTCTTTGCCAAAATCGCATTACTAGGCGAAAGTAAGTTACAATTCAGTACCCTATCCTAAAGCTTGCTGTTAGGAGGGAATCTGCAGCTTGCAGTGAAAGCGCTTCCAGAGGGGAGTCTAATGAGGGCAAATATTTGATGGTAGCAGCTTCCCTGCGGGATATATTCTCTTTGCCAAAATCGCCTTATTAGGCGAAAGTAAGTTACAATTCAGTACCCTATCCTAAAGCTTGCTGTTAGGAGGGAATCTGCAGCTTGCAGTGAAAGCGCTTCCAGAGGGGAGTCTAATGAGGGCAAATATTTGATGGTAGCAGCTTCCCTGCGGGAGATATTCTCTTTGCCAAAATCGCCTTATTAGGCGAAAGTAAGATACAATTCAGTACCCTATCCTAAAGCTTGCTGTTAGGAGGGAATCTGCAGCTTGCAGTGAAAGCGCTTCCAGAGGGGAGTCTAATGAGGGCAAACATTTGATGGTAGCAGCTTCCCTGCGGGAGATACTCTCTTTGCCAAAATCGCATTATTAGGCGAAAGTAAGTTACAATTCAGTACCCTATCCTAAAGCTTGCTGTTAGGAGGGAATCTGCAGCTTGCAGTGAAAGCGCTTCCAGAGGGGAGTCTAATGAGGGCAAACATTTGATGGTAGCAGCTTCCCTGCGGGAGATACTCTCTTTGCAAAAATCGCATTATTAGGCGAAAGTAAGTTACAATTCAGTACCCTATCCTAAAGCTTGCTGTTAGGAGGGAATCTGCAGCTTGCAGTGAAAGCGCTTCCAGAGGGGAGTCTAATGAGGGCAAACATTTGATGGTAGCAGCTTCCCTGCGGGAGATATTCTCTTTGCCAAAATCGCCTTATTAGCCGCACTTAAGTTACAATTCAGTACCCTATCCTAAAGCTTGCTGTTAGGAGGGAATCTGCAGCTTGCAGTGAAAGCGCTTCCAGAGGGGAGTCTAATGAGGGCAAATATTTGATGGTAGCAGCTTCCCTGCGGGAGATATTCTCTTTGCCAAAATCGCATTATTAGGCGAAAGTAAGATACAATTCAGTACCCTATCCTAAAGCTTGCTGTTAGGAGGGAATCTGCAGCTTGCAGTGAAAGCGCTTCCAGAGGGGAGTCTAATGAGGGCAAACATTTGATGGTAGCAGCTTCCCTGCGGGAGATACTCTCTTTGCCAAAATCGCATTATTAGGCGAAAGTAAGTTACAATTCAGTACCCTATCCTAAAGCTTGCTGTTAGGAGGGAATCTGCAGCTTGAAGTGAAAGCGCTTCCAGAGGGGAGTCTAACGAGGGCAAACATTTGATTGTACCAGCTTCCCTGCGGGAGATACTCTCTTTGCCAAAATCGCATTATTCGCCGCAGTTAAGTTACAATTCAGTACCCTATCCTAAAGCTTGCTGTTAGGAGGGAATCTGCAGCTTGCAGTGAAAGCGCTTCCAGAGGGGAGTCTAATGAGGGCAAATATTTGATGGTAGCAGCTTCCCTGCGGGAGATATTCTCTTTGCCAAAATCGCCTTATTAGCCGCACTTAAGTTACAATTCAGTACCCTATCCTAAAGCTTGCTGTTAGGAGGGAATCTGCAGCTTGCAGTGAAAGCGCTTCCAGAGGGGAGTCTAATGAGGGCAAACATTTGATGGTAGCAGCTTCCCTGCGGGAGATACTCTCTTTGCCATAATCGCATTATTAGGCGAAAGTAAGTTACAATTCAGTACCCTATCCTAAAGCTTGCTGTTAGGAGGGAATCTGCAGCTTGCAGTGAAAGCGCTTCCAGAGGGGAGTCTAATGAGGGCAAACATTTGATGGTAGCATCTTCCCTGCGGGAGATACTCTCTTTGCCAAAATCGCATTATTAGGCGAAAGTAAGTTACAATTCAGTACCCTATCCTAAAGCTTGCTGTTAGGAGGGAATCTGCAGCTTGCAGTGAAAGCACTTCCAGGGGGTAGTCTAATGAGGGCAAACATTTGATGGTAGCAGCTTCCCTGCGGGAGATACTCTCTTTGCCAAAATCGCATTATTAGGCGAAAGTAAGTTACAATTCAGTACACTATCCTAAAGCTTGCAGTTAGGAAGGAATCTGCAGCTTGCAGTGAAAGCGCTTCCAGAGGGGAGTCTAATGAGGGCAAACATTTGATGGTAGCAGCTTCCCTGCGGGAGATACTCTCTTTGCCAAAATCGCCTTATTAGCCGCACTTAAGTTACAATTCAGTACCCTATCCTAAAGCTTGCTGTTAGGAGGGAATCTGCAGCTTGCAGTGAAAGCGCTTCCAGAGGGGAGTCTAATGAGGGCAAATATTTGATGGTAGCAGCTTCCCTGCGGGAGATACTCTCTTTGCCAAAATCGCATTATTAGCCGCAGTTAAGTTACAATTCAGCACCCTATCCTAAAGCTTGCTGTTAGGAGGGAATCTGCAGCTTGCAGTGAAAGCGCTTCCAGAGGGGAGTCTAATGAGGGCAAATATTTCATGGTAGCAGCTTCCCTGCGATATATATTCTCTTTGCCAAAATCGCCTTATTAGCCGCAGTTAAGTTACAATTCAGTACCCTATCCTAAAGCTTGCTGTTAGGAGGGAATCTGCAGCTTGCAGTGAAAGCGCTTCCAGAGGGGAGTCTAACGAGGGCAAACATTTGATGGTAGCAGCTTCCCTGCGGGAGATAGTCTCTTTGCCATAATAGCCTTATTAGCCGCAGTTAAGTTACAATTCAGTACCCTATCCTAAAGCTTGCTGTTAGGAGGGAATCTGCAGCTTGCAGTGAAAGCGCTTCCAGAGGGGAGTCTAATGAGGGCAAACGTTTGATGGTAGCAGCTTCCCTGCGGGAGATATTCTCTTTGCCATAATCGCATTATTAGGCGAAAGTAAGTTACAATTCAGTACCCTATCCTAAAGCTTGCTGTTAGGAGGGAATCTGCAGCTTGCAGTGAAAGCGCTTCCAGAGGGGAGTCTAATGAGGGCAAACATTTGACGGTAGCAGCTTCCCTGTGGGAGATACTGTCTTTGCCAAAATCGCATTACTAGGCGAAAGTAAGTTACAATTCAGTACCCTATCCTAAAGCTTGCTGTTAGGAGGGAATCTGCAGCTTGCAGTGAAAGCGCTTCCAGAGGGGAGTCTAATGAGGGCAAATATTTGATGGTAGCAGCTTCCCTGCGGGATATATTCTCTTTGCTAAAATCGCCTTATTAGCCGCAGTTAAGTTACAATTCAGTACCCTATCCTAAAGCTTGCTGTTAGGAGGGAATCTGCAGCTTGCAGTGAAAGCGCTTCCAGAGGGGAGTCTAATGAGGGCAAACATTTGATGGTAGAAGCTTCCCTGCGGGAGATACTCTCTTTGCCAAAATCGCATTATTAGGCGAAAGTAAGTTACAATTCAGTACCCTATCCTAAAGCTTGCTGTTAGGAGGGAATCTGCAGCTTGCAGTGAAAGCGCTTCCAGAGGGGAGTCTAATGAGGGCAAACATTTGATGGTAGCAGCTTCCCTGCGGGAGATAGTCTCTTTGCCAAAATCGCATTATTAGGCGAAAGTAAGTTACAATTCAGTACCCTATCCTAAAGCTTGCTGTTAGGAGGGAATCTGCAGCTTGCAGTGAAAGCGCTTCCAGAGGGGAGTCTAACGAGGGCAAACATTTGATGGTAGCAGCTTCCCTGCGGGAGATACTCTCTTTGCCAAAATCGCATTATTAGGCGAAAGTAAGTTACAATTCAGTACCCTATCCTAAAGCTTGCAGTTAGGAAGGAATCTGCAGCTTGCAGTGAAAGCGCTTCCAGAGGGGAGTCTAATGAGGGCAAACATTTGATGGTAGCAGCTTCCCTGCGGGAGATAGTCTCTTTGCCATTATTGCCTAATTAGCCGCAGTTAAGTTACAATTCAGTACCCTATCCTAAAGCTTGCTGTTAGGAGGGAATCTGCAGCTTGCAGTGAAAGCGCTTCCAGAGGGGAGTCTAATGAGGGCAAACATTTGGTGGCAGCAGCTTCCCTGCGAGTTATAGTCTCTTTGCCAAAATCGCATTATTAGGCGAAAGTAAGTTACAATTCAGTACACTATCCTAAAGCTTGCTGTTAGGAGGGAATCTGCAGCTTGCAGTGAAAGCGCTTCCAGAGGGGAGTCTAATGAGGGCAAACGTTTGATGGTAACAGCTTCCCTGCGGGAGATAGTCTCTTTGCCAAAATCGCATTATTAGGCGAAAGTAAGTTACAATTCAGTACCCTATCCTAAAGCTTGCTGTTAGGAGGGAATCTGCAGCTTGCAGTGAAAGCGCTTCCAGAGGGGAGTCTAATGAGGGCAAACATTTGGTGGCAGCAGCTTCCCTGCGAGTTATAGTCTCTTTGCCAAAATCGCATTATTAGGCGAAAGTAAGATACAATTCAGTACCCTATCCTAAAGCTTGCTGTTAGGAGGGAATCTGCAGCTTGCAGTGAAAGCGCTTCCAGAGGGGAGTCTAATGAGGGCAAATATTTGATGGTAGCAGCTTCCCTGCGGGATATATTCTCTTTGCCAAAATCGCCTTATTAGCCGCAGTTAAGTTACAATTCAGTACCCTATCCTAAAGCTTGCTGTTAGGAGGGAATCTGCAGCTTGCAGTGAAAGCGCTTCCAGAGGAGAGTCTAATGAGGGCAAACATTTGATGGTAGCAGCTTCCCTGCGGGAGATAGTCTCTTTGCCAATATCGCATTATTAGGCGAAAGTAAGTTACAATTCAGTACCCTATCCTAAAGCTTGCTGTTAGGAGGGAATCTGCAGCTTGCAGTGAAAGCGCTTCCAGAGGGGAGTCTAACGAGGGCAAACGTTTGATGGTAGCAGCTTCCCTGCGGGAGATACTCTCTTTGCCAAAATTGCATTATTAGGCGTAAGTAAGTTACAATTCAGTACCCTATCCTAAAGCTTGTTGTTAGGAGGGAATCTGCAGCTTGCAGTGAAAGCGCTTCCAGAGGGGAGTCTAACGAGGGCAAACATTTGATGGTAGCAGCTTCCCTGCGGGAGATACTCTCTTTGCCAAAATCGCATTATTAGGCGAAAGTAAGTTACAATTCAGTACACTATCCTAAAGCTTGCTGTTAGGAGGGAATCTGCAGCTTGCAGTGAAAGCGCTTCCAGAGGGGAGTCTAATGAGGGCAAACGTTTGATGGTAACAGCTTCCCTGCGGGAGATAGTCTCTTTGCCAAAATCGCATTATTAGGCGAAAGTAAGTTACAATTCAGTACCCTATCCTAAAGCTTGCTGTTAGGAGGGAATCTGCAGCTTGCAGTGAAAGCGCTTCCAGAGGGGAGTCTAATGAGGGCAAACATTTGGTGGCAGCAGCTTCCCTGCGAGTTATAGTCTCTTTGCCAAAATCGCATTATTAGGCGAAAGTAAGATACAATTCAGTACCCTATCCTAAAGCTTGCTGTTAGGAGGGAATCTGCAGCTTGCAGTGAAAGCGCTTCCAGAGGGGAGTCTAATGAGGGCAAATATTTGATGGTAGCAGCTTCCCTGCGGGATATATTCTCTTTGCCAAAATCGCCTTATTAGCCGCAGTTAAGTTACAATTCAGTACCCTATCCTAAAGCTTGCTGTTAGGAGGGAATCTGCAGCTTGCAGTGAAAGCGCTTCCAGAGGAGAGTCTAATGAGGGCAAACATTTGATGGTAGCAGCTTCCCTGCGGGAGATACTCTCTTTGCCAAAATCGCATTATTAGGCGAAAGTAAGTTACAATTCAGTACCCTATCCTAAAGCTTGCTGTTAGGAGGGAATCTGCAGCTTGCAGTGAAAGCGCTTCCAGAGGGGAGTCTAACGAGGGCAAACGTTTGATGGTAGCAGCTTCCCTGCGGGAGATACTCTCTTTGCCAAAATCGCATTATTAGGCGAAAGTAAGTTACAATTCAGTACCCTATCCTAAAGCTTGTTGTTAGGAGGGAATCTGCAGCTTGCAGTGAAAGCGCTTCCAGTGGGGAGTCTAACGAGGGCAAACATTTGATGGTAGCATCTTCCCTGCGGGAGATACTCTCTTTGCCAAAATCGCATTATTAGGCGAAAGTAAGTTACAATTCAGTACACTATCCTAAAGCTTGCTGTTAGGAGGGAATCTGCAGCTTGCAGTGAAAGCGCTTCCAGAGGGGAGTCTAATGAGGGCAAACGTTTGATGGTAACAGCTTCCCTGCGGGAGATAGTCTCTTTGCCAAAATCGCATTATTAGTCGAAAGTAAGTTACAATTCAGTACCCTATCCTAAAGCTTGCTGTTAGGAGGGAATCTGCAGCTTGCAGTGAAAGCGCTTCCAGAGGGGAGTCTAATGAGGGCAAACATTTGGTGGCAGCAGCTTCCCTGCGAGTTATAGTCTCTTTGCCAAAATCGATTTATTAGGCGAAAGTAAGTTACAATTCAGTACCCTATCCTAAAGCTTGCTGTTAGGAGGGAATCTGCAGCTTGCAGTGAAAGCGCTTCCAGAGGGGAGTCTAACGAGGGCAAACATTTGATGGTAGCAGCTTCCCTGCGGGAGATAGTCTCTTTGCCAAAATCGCATTATTAGGCGAAAGTAAGTTACAATTCAGTACCCTATCCTAAAGCTTGCTGTTAGGAGGGAATCTGCAGCTTGCAGTGAAAGCGCTTCCAGAGGGTACTCTAATGAGGGCAAACATTTGGTGGCAGAAGCTTCCCTGTGAGTTATAGTCTCTTTGACAAAATCGCATTATTAGGCGAAAGTAAGTTACAATTCAGTACCCTATCCTAAAGCTTGCTGTTAGGAGGGAATCTGCAGCTTGCAGTGAAAGCGCTTCCAGAGGGGAGTCTAACGAGGGCAAACATTTGATGGTAGCAGCTTCCCTGTGGGAGATACTGTCTTTGCGAAAATCGCATTACTAGGCGAAAGTAAGTTACAATTCAGTACCCAATCCTAAAGCTTGCTGTTAGGAGGGAATCTGCAGCTTGCAGTGAAAGCGCTTCCAGAGGGGAGTCTAATGAGGGCAAACATTTGATGGTAGCAGCTTCCCTGCGGGAGATACTCTCTTTGCCAAAATCGCATTATTAGGCGAAAGTAAGTTACAATTCAGTACCCTATCCTAAAGCTTGCTGTTAGGAGGGAATCTGCAGCTTGCAGTGAAAGCGCTTCCAGAGGGGAGTCTAATGAGGGCAAACATTTGATGGTAGCAGCTTCCCTGCGGGAGATACTCTCTTTGCCAAAATTGCATTATTAGGCGAAAGTAAGTTACAATTCAGTACCCTATCCTAAAGCTTGCTGTTAGGAGGGAATCTGCAGCTTGCAGTGAAAGCGCTTCCAGAGGGGAGTCTAATGAGGGCAAATATTTGATGGTAGCAGCTTCCCTGCGGGAGATACTCTCTTTGCCAACATCGCATTATTAGCCGCAGTTAAGTTACAATTCAGTACCCTATCCTAAAGCTTGCTGTTAGGAGGGAATCTGCAGCTTGCAGTGAAAGCGCTTCCAGAGGGGAGTCTAAGGAGGGCAAACATTTGATGGTAGCAGCTTCCCTGTGGGAGATACTGTCTTTGCCAAAATCGCATTACTAGGCGAAAGTAAGTTACAATTCAGTACCCTATCCTAAAGCTTGCTGTTAGGAGGGAATCTGCAGCTTGCAGTGAAAGCGCTTCCAGAGGGGAGTCTAATGAGGGCAAACATTTGATGGTAGCAGCTTCCCTGCGGGAGATACTGTCTTTGCCAAAATCGCATTATTAGGCGAAAGTAAGTTACAATTCAGTACCCTATCCTAAAGCTTGCTGTTAGGAGGGAATCTGCAGCTTGCAGTGAAAGCGCTTCCAGAGGGGAGTCTAACGAGGGCAAACATTAGATGGTAGCAGCTTCACTGCGGGAGATACTCTCTTTGCCATAATCGCTTTATTAGGCGAAAGTAAGTTACAATTCAGTACCCTATCCTAAATCTTGCTGTTAGGAAGGAATCTGCAGCTTGCAGTGAAAGCGCTTCCAGAGGGGAGTCTAATGAGGGCAAACATTTGATGGTAGCAGCTTCCCTGCGGGAGATAGTCTCTTTGCCAAAATCGCCTTATTAGCCGCAGTTAAGTTACAATTCAGTACCCTATCCTAAAGCTTGCTGTTAGGAGGGAATCTGCAGCTTGCAGTGAAAGCGCTTCCAGAGGGGAGTCTAAGGAGGGCAAACATTTGATGGTAGCAGCTTCCCTGGGGGAGATATTCTCTTTGCCAAAATCGCCTTATTAGCCGCACTTAAGTTACAATTCAGTACCCTATCCTAAAGCTTGCTGTTAGGAGGGAATCTGCAGCTTGCAGTGAAAGCGCTTCCAGTGGGGAGTCTATCGAGGGCAAACATTTGATGGTAGCAGCTTCCCTGCGGGAGATATTCTCTTTGCCAAAATCGCATTATTAGGCGAAAGTAAGATACAATTCAGTACCCTATCCTAAAGCTTGCTGTTAGGAGGGAATCTGCAGCTTGCAGTGAAAGCGCTTCCAGAGGGGAGTCTAATGAGGGCAAACATTTGATGGTAGCAGCTTCCCTGCGGGAGATACTCTCTTTGCCAAAATCGCATTATTAGGCGAAAGTAAGTTACAATTCAGTACCCTATCCTAAAGCTTGCTGTTAGGAGGGAATCTGCAGC